>NW_005054323.1:7318692-7321730 GCF_000277835.1 Geospiza fortis
TGAAGAGCGACTGAGGGAGTTGGGGTTGTTCAGCCTGGAGAAAAGGAGACTCAGAGGTGACCTTATCACTCTCCAACTTCCTGAAGGGTGGCTGTGGTGAGCTGGGCATCGGTCTCTTTCTCCGGGCAACAACAGACAGAACAAGAGGACACAGTCTCAAACTGCGCCAAGGGAGATACAGGCTAGAATTAAGGAGGAAGTTTTTCACAGAAGGAGTGGTCAAATACTGGAATCATCTACCCAGGGAGGTGGTGGAGTCACCATCCCTCGATGTGTTTAAAAAAAGACTGGATCTGGCACTTGGTGCCATGATCTAGTTGAGGTGTTAGAAGATGGGTTGGACTCGATGATCTTAAAGGTCTCTTCCAACCTAGAAATTCTGTGATTCTGTGATTCTGTGAATACTAAACATGCTTGCAGAAAACTGGAAGGAACTGTTGACTCCCTACAGAGACAAATTAGAGGCTGGCAATCACCAACCATACAAAGTTCAAATGGGAAAGTGTCAGATGCTGCACCTGAGTCAATCCTGGATGGGGGAAAGATTGGGGAATGAGATGCTGGAAAGTAGTGCTACAGAAAGGCACCTGGGGGTCCTGGCTGAAAGCTAAACATGAGTAAGCAGTGCCCTGGCAGCCAGGAGGGCCAGCCAGCCCTGTCCTGGAGGGCATCAGGCACAGCATCACACTGGGCAAGGGAGGGGATTGTCCTGCTCTGCTCTGAGCTGGGGCAGCCTCACCTCGAGTGCTGGGGGCAGTTTTGGTCACCTCAACATGATAAAGACGAAAAGCTATTAGAGAGCATACAAAGGAAGGCGACAAAGATGGTGAAGGGCCTTGAGGGAAGCCCTTATTATGAGTGGCTGAAGTCACTTGGTCTGTTCAGCCTGGAAAAGAGGAGCCTGAGGGGAGACCTGATTGCAATCTACAACTTCCTCATGAGAAGAGGAGGGGCAGAGATATGATCTCATCTCTCTGCTGACCAATGGCAGGACTTGAGGGAATGGTATGAAGTTGTGTTATGGGAGGTTGAGGTTGGATATTAGGGAAAGGTGGCTGGGCATCAGAACAGCTCCCCAGAGAAGCGTTCACCACACCAGCCTAACAGAGCTTAAGAAGCTTTTACACAGTGTTCTCAGGAACATGGAGTGACTCTTGGGAATGGCACTGTGTAAGGCTAGGAGTTGGACTCAATCCTTCTGCGTGCCTGCCAACTCAGCACATCCTGTGATTTGGTGATCTTAAAACCAGGGCTTGAAAATGTTTCACTGACTGAAGTTTGAATGACTACATGATGCTACTTAACTGCAAATGCATTGTTAATTCAGTTAGTCAAAAGCTATGTCCTGCTACACTCAGTAAGAGGAAAATTAAATTCTATCATATATGAAATAAATCTTGATGTAGGCACCTTTATTGAGGTATGGGAATCAAAACGTACAGTCTGAATGCTGATTAAAGATGGAACTCCAACTGATGCTTCCTCAGCCCTAATTTCTTCTTAGCCTAGGCCCTGCTAAGGTCACTGCCTACCAGAACCCATGGCTGTGCCCCTGTGCGGGTCCCTGTTGTCTCTGTTCCCCCACGTGACTTCCTCTATTCTGTGAACATCTCAGTTGAGATTGTTTAACCTAATTCTCTCCTTTCTTGGGTTGGAGTCCGCCATTTTTGTCTCACTAAAGTAATTTAGTGGTTTCATTTTGGTCTAACATTTCATTGCAAGATTATTCCTTTAGTGAACACTTAGATGTAAAGTCAAAAGGCTTATCCTGTGTCCTTTCTTATTTGTTTACGATAGCTAAGTACTTATGAATTACTGAGGTCCTATCAGTGCTTTTAAGGATGTAATAACATTACCAAATTACATTGATATTTTCTGATATATTTCTGTAGTTTAAAATAATTTTTCTCTTACTCAATTAACTAGAACTAAAAATCACCTGAAGCCAGTAAATTGCTAGAATATTTCTTCTCTCCTCCTGTTCTTAAATTCTGCTGCCTGGAGAGAAAATATGAGGGCATTTCTAACAAAGGATATTCAGGAAACCAACTTTCCAAAAGGCAAATGAAAACTAGACCACAGTAATAATCATAGAGCTGAAGACCTGTTCAATTTCTTACTATTGCTTTTACTTGGTACCTGCTGTGCTCATACTGTGCTGTTTTGAGAACATATTATCTCCAAGCATAGACAAAATCCACAGTCAGGTTAACAACACATTTCAGTTACCAGCAGCCGTCAGTGATCAGCAGCTAGTGTTAATTATCTACAGTTGCCAAGAACAGATAAAAACTTGTCTGTGACTAGAAAATCCACAGACCAATTTGTTACGTATGCTTTATCAAAAATTATTGGTTTCCAGTTTCATCTTCTATGCTTTTTTTTTTAATTCTAATCCACAAAATTAAGAGCATTTTGGAGCTTGCTTTTAATTTGTGTGAGAATAATCTCTAATTTTTTTACCTAACACACCTGTAGGACATTGCCTCATTCTGCACAGGAAGGTTGCAAGGTCCACAAACTTACAGTGGCCTGGTAAAAGAGTTTAATTAGTTTAAAACTGATGCATGATTCAAGAAATTAGACATAGAAGGAAAAAATTTCATGACTAGTATTAAACCAAGAGTAAGTCTGACTTGCTAGTGAAAATTATTTCTTTGAACACTTTTTTTTAATATGGTAGAGAAGTTCAATTCTTACACTGAGAATCTTGTTTTAACAAAAGAGAATAAACTGTATATATGGAACCAAGAATATGGTGTTGGTCACATCATTGTTTCAAGAGCACAATATCATCCCAGCAAAACATAAAAATACCATTCTTAATATTTGTTCTACCTGGCAATGGCACCAAAACATTTAATGTAATAAGCATGGTGAATGGACATATACAACATGTTTTACACCTTATTTTGTAAAGGAATCTTCACCTGCTACCTGAAATAAACACTCAGGGCAGGAGACTTTTCTCCTTTTAATGCCTTTATTAAAAGTGATCAGCTCAAGATTGGGAAGCTCGACGGGTCTGCAGTCTCCGT
>NW_005054323.1:7321769-7324529 GCF_000277835.1 Geospiza fortis
GAGGGGCACCAAGGTCTCCCAACATCTCTGCAGGTCCAGCACGCTGCTCCTCACATCCCAGAATCACTCTAATTTCTCAATCTTATATTTGGCTCGTTGTTTTGGGGGTTTTTTATAAGTTCAATACGTCCCATGGTACACTGGTTCTCAAAATCTGCATATTCTGATGTCCTTTTCTCTCCCTGACTGGGAGCGGTACCTTTGCCTTAGGGCAGGGTTTTACCTATACAAAGAGAACTATTAACTCTAACGACTTGTAATTAACATAACAAGTAACACGGCCGCAGCAGCTCCAGGTCTAAAAATTTTGTAACTTAGTTTTTTTACAGAAATAAAATTTACTCAAATTCTGTTCATAACACTACCTAGTTTTTGTTTTCCAAAAATATGGTGAAGACTGCATTGAAAGTACTACAGACCAAGGTCACTTGTGTGATTCTCCCTGAAATAAACTGTTTCTGGCTATACTGTATTTTCCATCAACTGTTTTCCTCCATCTCTTGTAAGCCAACCAAATAAAGCTGCTTTCTCCATATTTTGGCTTATCCTAGAGCTTATTATCCATCTTTTTCAGTCTGTGTCTCCCTCATCTACAGTTTATGAGCACTGAAGATTAATAGAATACTCAGTGGTGGAAAAGGGAAAGTGTGCAGCATGAGGGCTGAAAACTGTCATTTAAATGAGTTGTCTCTTGCATATCCCTTCTTTCAAGAATAATGAGCTACCCTGCTCTTTCTTGTATAAGACTGCTTATTATAGAAAGTAAACTGTACTTTAACTGTACAGTTAAAGTAATTTTCTTGAACAATTACTTGCTTTATATCATAAAATGAAAACAACTGGTTTTTGAAGACTGTTAAGTCTGTTTAGCTGCCCCTATGTGTCTGCCTAAGTCTGTCAAAAGTGAATTTCAAATCATATTCCTTAATCAGCCAGTTGTGTATAGTTAGAAAGGAAGCATTTAAAACTGATTGTAGGAGAGAATATCACTACAACTTCCTGTTTGCCTTGTCTATCATATCTCTGTGGATAGTCTTTTGGAAGCAGATGTGTCCATTGCATTTGACAGAGATGTTTAACTTTTTCTCATGTATTTTTTTAATCTCATTCAGAATATATATTTTACCTAAAATCTCTCCGTATTTCAGCAGCAGGCTCTGGGACTAAATCAGAGGACTTCTAATACCAGAGGCAGAATGTACTACCGGCAAATGTTTAATTTCCATGTCCTTTGCTAATCTCATTGCTTGCAGTTTTTCCATATTGCCTCCATTTCCTGTTCTAATATCTTTGGATATAAACATCGCACAGTCTCCTAGCTTCTTATATTAGGCCGTGAGATCATGCAAATATTAATAATAGTTTTGAAAAAGACCTCAAAACTATACTTACACTGGAATGTAAAGTTAGTTCTCTTAGATACCTTGCTACAAACAAGGCTGACTGAGACAACAACTGTCTTTCATTACACTGCTCTGCCTGACCAAACTATTAGGGCTTCATTCTGAGAGTGTCATCTTTCTGGATTATACCTTTAACATTGCTGTGTTAAATTTTAAATTTCACTTTCTGAGACTCTGGTCTTGCAGTCTTAAAACATTGCTCTCATAGCTTTTCTCCTTCTTTTGTTTTCTGTTAGTTCTCATTGCCCAGTAATCCATCTCACACAATTCTTCCTCTTCCTAGTCTACATATCTCCACAGGGTGATTCAGTGTTGTGCACAAAAGAGGTGGAAAAACTTCTGAGTTTGGGAATTGCTCACCTATTTCATTACATCCCATATTAAAAACATGCAGCTCCTGATATCACACCAGATATCAGACATTAATAAATGTAGCCGATTAATTTGCTTACCCTGGATGATGAGAATTATTGTTGTCTGAAACAATATATCATACGCATACTAAATGTACCCCCTGTGTCTGAATTAGGAGTACTAGCTCACAATGACCCAGAAAGAATAGAGACCATTTACACCCATAAAGGTAAAAGCACTGTGAAGCAGGTGTTAGTTCTACCTTTTTTGAACTCAATCATAAGCCCACTAATGTAGTATAACTATTTGAATTATTTTTTTTTTTGCCAGTGGCACAGTAATAATTGCAATTGCTCTTAGCCAGCCATATTTATGATGGAAACTGTTACCTATTATAATGGTGCAGGGAGCACGGCCAGCAAGTCAAAGGAGGTGATTTTTCCCTTCTATTCCACTCTCATCAGACCACATCTAGAGTGCTGCACCCAGCTTTGAGTCTCCAGGTCAATAAAGTTTTGACCTGTGTTGGGGGTTGTTTTTCTTTCTTTTTCACTTGTATAGTTTTTTCCCCATAAGTTGCTAGGAAACTAACTCCTGGGTGCTTATGAGTACTTAAGAAAAAACAAAAGAAATGGCCAAGGTCAGGAGAGGAGGGTAGCATCTGGCTACACTTCCTTTTCTTCGGGAGCTTCTCTCCGAGGGGGAAGATACCACGAGTTTTGGGAGCAGGTAAAGGAAGGAGCTGCGGGCAGCTGCTCTCGCTCTCAGCATCAGAGGAGGACAGCCAAGGCGTTGCTTATTGCCGGGAGAATTCGCTGTCACCGCTGGAGCCCAGTTCTGTCCTGCTTCTTCCTTTCTGTGGGTGAGCCTCTGCTCGCAAGAGTAGCCATTGGGCTGGGACATTATTATCACCCACCTCACTAAAAGAGGGACCTATCACCGTCTGCTCGGGTGCCCGGGATCTGGACTCGCCCCTCTCTGCCCTGGCTGGGAGCCCGGCTGC
>NW_005054323.1:7324697-7338728 GCF_000277835.1 Geospiza fortis
GGCTGGTGTAGTATATGGTAGAGATAATTCATGCTATATATGTATAAAATATTGTAAAATCCAAAGTTATGTCTTTGACCACTCTGGCTGGGAGCAGAGTCTTATTTCTATTCAATCAGTTCTGGACAACCTTAAGATAATATCGGGTCTATTAACATATGAATGAAACCTTCCTGGGCCATGATTGCTGACTTGCCTGGTTTCTGCACCTGGGAATATTGCATCTAAACCTTCCTGGACCATGATTGCTGGAATGTCTAAGCTACTCATGAGGCCTGCACCTGGGAAGATTACACCTACCGTGCTCAAGAGCTGGCGTCACTCTGCTACATATGAATACAGACTCTGCCTGGATGCTCAGACACTCGTCTGGATCCCTGGACCTACCTTTGTCTGTTCCTGCACATGTATGGATTCAGTTCTACATGTGAAGAGACACAAAGGAACGTTCGGTCATCCCTGCCTCAGGCAGAATAAACTATATATTAGCTAGCTGCCTGAAGCAGTCGGGGTGAGCCCCTGGGGTAATGCTGTCACTTTGTCAGTCGGACCCTGGTTCACCCAGCACCTGCACCCGGGGCTGACGCTGTCTTGGCTGTAGTGGTTTTTCGAAATTCTATTTTTGTTATCGATCTAATAAATCTTTGTTAAATTTTTTATAAATTTGGCTACCGATTTGATAATTTATAACACTGGTAAGCCTTGAAATGAGAAGGCTTCAGGGAGGTCTTATTGCAGCCTTTCAATACATAATGGGAGCTTATAGAATAGACAGAGAGGGACTTTTCATCAGGGTCTTTAATGACAGACCAAAGGCTACTTGGACTGGACCATAGGATAGATGTTTTTGCTATAAGATTGTGAGACGTTGGGACTAGTGGTCAGAGATTTGTGCATCCTCAACCACTGGAGGTGTTAAAGGCCATGTTAGACAGACTATGAACAAGCAGACCTAGTGAAGAGATTTCTCTGCATGGCAGGGGTGTTGCCAACCCAACCCCGAACGTCCTATGGCTCTTTGAGTCTATGATATATAGTTTAAATGGTATATAATAGCAAAGACCCTGAAGGTATGGTCACATTTTGAATATGGTTGATAATTAAAAATTCACTGATGATTTCAGGTCATTAAAAAAAACATAGCCTGAGGAGCAGGGGGGAAAAAGGTGTTTTTTCTCTAAGAAAACAATACCCAGCAAAATGCTGAAGAAACAGTATAGCAAGAGGATAAGACACCTGCTGCTGCCTTCTAAAATAATGATTCTTTTAGATATCCTGCAGCATGAGGTAGACCAAGCCCTGACATCTAAGACCATCAAGGACCACATCAGTAAACAAGATGGGTTTAGTTATATAGTGATGTGCACTAGCTGATGTAGAATATGATTGTTAAGGAGTCATTGCTGTAGTGGTCATGACTGATAGGGACAAGAACAAACTCTTAGTACCAAGTATGCTGTTAATGTGGTAACACACTGGAGCTTAGTTTGGAAGCTTAGTTTCAAACACACCTGAGCATACCGAATTGAAACTAAAACAACGAATGGTCTTCTCCAAATTATTCATATTGTATATTTGTGGGATTTCTGATTTGTGGGATATGACACTTCAAAACTGCAAAGAGGAAGCAAAACTTCAGTAACGTGATTTTCAGTAATATAGAAAAGTTTCAATGACCTACTGATTCTGATCTGATTTGACTGGATTTTTGAACATACTTTTCAGAAACTACTGTGATGTCCATTTTTAAATCCATACCATTACATAACTAAGGGACTTTTTCAGGAATTTTGACTTGCATATTTTTTCTCTTCAAATAAAGATATTTTAAAGTGTAAATGTGATCATATATGCCTTCCCTCCCACCCGTTTTTATCTTGTGCTCAAATAAAAATAATGAAAAAGGAAGAAATCAGTAGAAAAGGCATTACCAACATGTGGGAATTTTTCTGGGTTCAAGGGTACTTTTTTTAGTTTGTGTTTAAAAAGAGTTATTTACCGTCTTTACCTAGTATTTTAAACACAGATGCTGTTCTTCACTAGTGCAAGTTTTGCAGAATACAGCACTGATGTCATGAAAATTTAGTTTTCTCTTTTTTCGCATATAGCTCTTCATAAATAAAGCTGATTTTTCAATAATTATTGTCATTAAAGTGTTTCAAAAATATGGTCATAATCAAAGAGTTTCAAAAATATATTAAATATGGGAAGATTACATGTTTTGCCTCTTGATCTGTGAAATAATGAGCAACAGAAGTTGTTAACAGTCCATTGTCATAAATAGAATTGCAGATTAAGTGCAATGTGGAATATTCATTCTTTGACAAACAGATAGATTGGGTAATGAAAATTTATTTACAAATTTTTTAAAATGAATCTTTGTTTTAGTTATTGTCACAGCTGTTAACAGCTGGTTTGAAACTCATACAAATCCTAAATATCAATTTAACCAAATGATAGAACTTAATATTTGTTTTCCAATTCCAGCATAATATAATAGACATTTATTCTTTATCCCTTTCTTGCACTACTGCTTTCCTTACCCTCTGTTCTCAATATTTACACTTCAAGAAAAAGCTGCTAAATTGGCATATTCAAGTATAAATAAAAATGTGTTTCAACTTAGACCATTTTAGTCCTATCTGCATAGTTTTAATGAACATGAATGTTTTCAGCTGCAGGCTTAAGTAACTGATTCTCCATGAGTAATCCTACTAGTTACCATAATCATACTTTTTAATGCTTTTTAAATTAATAAGGTGTTTAGCTTAAAATAATTTCATTTATAAAATAGTAAGAATATAATAAACAACTGAGTAGGCAGCTATTTTATGCTGGTTAATGTATATCCAGAAAGCTCAGTGAAATGTATATTATAAGGTATATCGAAGTATATTATAATGTATATTATATGACCTTTGGTGTAATTTTTGAGAGCACTGAGACTCATTTTTTACTCCACTGCTGTGGATAGCAGAGATTCAGGTGTTGGAAAAAGAAGATATTGAGAATTATTTTCAAGACACTTGTTGTGTCTTGAAACTACTATGCAAGTAGTTGTTCAAATTCTGTTATCCATAGTATGAAATGTTTCCATTTAGCTTTGCCCCATAGTAAAGCATGATTCTTCAGAACTGAGGTAGATTAAGGTACAAAATTTTCAAACTATAACCATTGCACATGAAGATTTATAATTTCAACTTCCCCATCAGAAAATAAAATTTCTTCATTTCTAACATGTTTAATATCTCCAATTCTGTATTAAAAAAAATAAAATCAAAGCAAACAAAAACGCAACCAAACCTATGGGTCAGTGCACTCAGAGTAATCAAATGATCATTTTTATGTACTATAACATGTCCAGGATCATAGGACTAATGCAGCCTGGGGGAAATTTATGTAAATGTTACACTTTTAAGGAAAAAAGAAGGAAAAACGAAAAATGAAAAAAAAGAAAAAGAAGGAAAATAAGAAGAAAAAAGGAAAAAAAAAGAATATTTGGAGAAAATAACTTACTCTTAGAACTTGAATAAAAATTTTACCAAATTTCTTCTCTGTGTGAACTGAAAAGCAATCATATCTTCAGTATGAAATGTTATGATTTTCTAAACAAAGAAGACCTAGTAAAGAATTTATCCCAGCAAAAGATTTCCCTGGAACTTAACACGAGTTACATTTAGAAACACCCCTTGTAGAAAAGATCAGACTAAAGGAGCATTCAAAGTTAACAGTTTGTTTGCAGGCTCCTCATGTTTCTTTTCTTATTAAGGTACATTATATTCTAAAAGCTGGACTTTCTTATCTGCTTGAAAAACGTCATAGGTCTATTCAGTCCCTAGGAGCTGTGTGACACCCTTCAGTTGTTAATTTTAAATCAAGAATGGATTTCCTTCTTTGTTCTAGAACTAGAGGAGTAATATCTGGTCATCATTTTGCAAGTTTATAGCAAAAAGTCACTACAAAATTCTCTATGAGTAGAAACTATTTTGCAATTTCTGCTCTCATTAGAAACCAGTTTGGCATGACCAAAATGATGCTTATGTACCAGTGTTCCTGGAGTTACACTTTTGTTAGCCTGATCAAAATAACAATCAATATTTAAGTCTAATTGTCACAAGTAGCTTCAAAAGTAAATTGTTTGGGTCACCATCAAGGATTACTGTTAAAAATAAAGGTGTTTTTGCCAGTTAATTTTTTGATATTCCCTATCAACAATATTACCAGAAAATTATTTCTCCTGCTCTCAGACCATCCCAGCCCCTTGCCCCCAACCCCTGCATTAGGCCACACTGTTACAAAATGAATTTTTACAGCATGAAACAGGTCATCTGATACTAAGTGTTTCAGGCAATTCTTAGCGTGGACTGGATCTGAACTGGTAGACCAGTGCAAAAATATTCCTATTTCAAAGACTTACCAATATAAACTCAGTAAGAATTCCTTCACAACTTTCCTGATATTGCAGCAAGCTGCTGTCCACAATGCATTCAACTTCAGGATCCTTGAAATGCTTGATCACAATTCAGTAGTACAGTAGAAACTTCATTAGAAAAATGATTGCAAAAAATTGAACTGAAAATAAGAGCACAGGATCAAGTAGTCTTCATAACTTAGCAGGCCAGGAAAGTGAAAGAAAGAAAATGATTTCAATTTTTTTCACATCTTAGGTCTTTACACTTTTCTCATCATACAATAACCAGACGCAGGTGCAGGACATCTTTTTGCATTCATAATTATTTTTTTCTTTTACTGCTTCTCTGTGTAACTGATACACCATACAATGTTTTCTGCACCGAAATGACTTCAAACTGAAAATATATTGAAGTAACATAGATGTTCATTTTAGTTATATTTTTTAAATTTAGTTTGATGATCAATGAGACAAAAATGTCTCACAGTGGCTGCTCTTTAGTCCAATCTTTACACAGTGAAAAACTACGATAAAAAATTCAATGAACTGAAATAATTTCTAGGAGCTTCAGTTACAGAAATGAGGCCATGTAATTTGACTGTCCTCTTCACAAAATCCTAGACAGAAAAGTATTTATTATAAAATTTCAATCTGGCTTTTGGATTGCCTCTTCAAAAATAAGGAAAGTGGGAGTGTTTGGTAGGGAGTAAACAAGACTATTCTGTTTATTATTATTATTATTATGTGTGTTTTCAACTACTTGAATGTGTGTGATCAGCACTTATGTTTGATTTTGAAGTTGCAGATTTCATTTGAATAGTTTGACAGAAAATCTAATTCTAAATATGATAAATATTACTAGGTAAGATGGTAAGCATGTAGTATGGCAAAGAAAGAGCAAGATTTTAGTCCTTGATTATAAGTGTGGAAGCTGTACTGGGAAAGACGTGAACGAGAAATTGTCATCCTCTTGATTTCTCAGCCAAGCCAATTACTTAAAGAAGAGATGGTTTTGGAAAAGTAGAAACTAATTTATGCTGGCAGGTAATTGTTCTTCCCTGCTAAAACATCTATGCCTGGATGATTTTATCTGAGAGTAACGTTAACTTTCCTTATGCTAAACTAAGAATCCTTGTCACTGATTTCCTAGTCACTGGGCTGTTACTCTCAAAAGAGTCAGCATTTGCAATGATTTAGTACAAGAGAAAAAATAAATAAGAAGACACAGTTTGTGTCCACTGCATGAATTTTACTTTTTTAATGTTATGGGGATTTCTTCTGGAAATTACCCTTGATAGGATAACTTGATGGTGTGTTAGCGCCAGCTAAATACCATATGATGCAGCTGCTTGTTCAGTCACCCCACACGCCTCTGCAGTGGGATAAGGAGAATCAGAAAAAGGTAAAAAATTTTATTATGAGATTGAGATGAGATGAGATGAGATGAGATGAGATGAGATGAGATGAGATGAGATGAGATCAGCTAATAATTGAAGTAAAGTAAAATTATATAACAATGGCTATTACTTATTAGTATTTTTTATTATTGTTGTTGTAATGAAAAGGAGAGAGAGGGAGAAGGAGAGGAACAAACCACAAGATAAACAAATGTTGCACAATACATTTGCTCATGACCTGTGACTCCCCAGCTTGTCCTCAAGCAGTGATCAGTGACTGAGACAATTCCTCCCAGTTTATCTACTGAGCATGACATTCTACTATCTGGAATACTTCTTTGGCCACTTCTAACCACCTGTTCTGGCTGTGCTCCCTCATGGCTTCTTTTATATCTCCTTGGTGGCAGAGCATGGGAAAATGAAATGCCTTGAATTAGACTAAGCCCGACTTAGCATCCCCTAAAACAGCAGAGTATTGTCAATATTATTTTCATATTAAATCCAAAATGCAGCACTGTGCCGGGTACTAAAAAAGAAAATTGTTTCTATTCCAGCTGAAACCAGGACATAGTTAGTTTGGGTGCAAAGGATCATTGGTCTGGAGAACAAAATAGAGAAACTAAAAGTGTATCTGAGAATCACAGAATCATCGAATTTGAAAAAGTCCCCTAAATTCATTGAGTCCAGCTGCTACTGTACCAGAAGTGTGGATTCACATTTACTTTCTAACTAATCTCTAGGTTTAGCTCTATGGATTTCATTAGCTCTCTGGTGTCTGCATGTTTATAGAATTCAATGTAGAGTTGTTAATAAATTTTTCTGCCATGTAGAAGCCAAATAGTACCTAGAAAAAATGTTTCACTTCCATTGCTCCTGTGCCAGCAAGAGACAGAATCAGTGTGATTATATAAAAGTGCCTAGAGAACACTTTCCCTTTGCCCTGGGAGTCATTGGACTACTGGCAATGTGTCTGGACAGTGATTCCCCTACATACTGTGCTAAGATTATAGAGGCCATTAGAATTTCTTCTGTAATAATTAAAATATAAATAAGGTAAAGGCAAAAGAGCTGGCTGGCTCTGTTGTGATTAAGTATGTCTGCATGTCTCACTCAAGACATAACTGGAGGGCAAAAGGAAGAAAATGTCCCTTATTCTTTGCAGATCTGTGGTAGAGGTTACTGTGGACTGTGAAGAGGAAATAAAGAAAAGTACAAAGCCTAACTCTGTCATTTAGGTGTGAATGTGACTAGAGGGCATGAAGCTGCAAATGCCATCCCTGTCCGTAGCTGAAAAAGAAGTACAAAACACTGACATCACAAAATCCCAAAGGGAGAAAATTTTAGGCCCTTGATGCTGTAAAACTCTGTCTGCCTTAGCTTTTATTATACTACAGACCAAGTTGGTTAATACATTTGAAAGGCATTACCTTTCTGTGTTCCTCTCTTTGTAGTGTCCCATTTGTAAAAGAGATACCACCCTAGAGTAAGTTTAATTTCTCCTTCTACATTTTCTCCTTCAATGGTCACAATTCATTTTGTTACTGGTAAAATTCCAGCTCACAGTAAGCCAGACTGCTGTTTTTCAGAACAGTTGCCTTCCTTAGAGAAAGGAGGAGGGGCTGAGAAAAAAAGGGGGAGGAGGGAGAAAAAGAGAAAACAATCTAGATGCAATTATGAGTGACCTTGCAATACTGAACAGGCATACTCTACAGAATCAATAGCCAGACAAGTTTCTGTGGCAGATCCAATAAAAGGAAAAAGCAAAGGTGTGGGGGAGGAAGCCAAATAGATTTAAAAAGAGAGATAATGGTACTACTACTATGAAGGTGCCAATGTTCTCATATAAGTTTTAAGGCAGAAATTTGATTCACATGAAAAGTGACAGCTGTTGTGGTTTTGGCCAATTAAATGATGAAAAATGAAATAATTTTATGCTCTGTCTGGTATATGACAAGGCACTTGAACACTAAGCAGCTAGGTGAAAACAATGAAGTACATAATTTGTTACTGCAGAACAAGAATTTTCCCCATCTTCTTTTCTTTCTCTCTCATCTTCTTTTCTTTCTCTCTCTTCTTTCTTTCTCTTTCTTTCTTTCTTTCTTTCTTTCTTTCTTTCTTTCTTTCTTTCTTTCTTTCTTTCTTTCTTTCTTTCTTTTTCTTTCTTTCTCCTTTTCTTTTTCTACATGTTTTGCTTTTTGCTATTTTTCCTTTCTCTTCCTAAGGCAAATAATTTGGGATAGAACATTGTGACAGATAGCTGTAGGTGATAAAAGTAATAGACAAACTTCAAAACTTTAAACAGTTAGGCCCCACTTGGATCTTTTATTAATTTGTTGATAATCATGCTTAATAAAAGATTTTTCTCTGTACAGAGACATCCATAAGAAAGTTTTGAGGGTATTTTTTTCTCTTCTGCATAAACAAGAGCAGACTAATTTTGGAGTTTATTCACTCCCACTAGACTTCCTTCCAAAAAGGTAAGAACTAGCTATCAAATTTTACATCACTTTTTCACATAAATATGTTCTTAATTTCTGAAATTTCCTTTTAAGTAAGCGATTTAAGATGTTAAGGTATAGAACATATTATTGATCAAGTCTAGGCTTCTTGTCTTTCATATTATTCTCATTGATCTCTCCATTGTCTCCGATTCCAACTTTCAGTATCAGTTTTTGCTAAACATAAGATACAACCTGGGATGCATTCCTTTTGAGGTCAGCATTTGTGAATACTCAATGTGCCTGGACACTGACTCTGAACAATCCTGATGAAGAGCAGCCACATGAAGGACACTGTCCTTCTTATTCAAAATGTGTTATACAACATATTTATTTCACAAATAACTTTTCAGGTATGTCCCACTATATTCACCCTTTCTTCCCCAAGTGTAGTAACAGTGGAATTGACTGTTAAATTCATTAAAAGGAGATACCTCTCTGTTTCACTGACTGCTCTGTTTAGTGCAATGTGCACAAGATAATAATCCTTCTTAAGAACATATCTCTACAGTGATATTTAGCAGCTTGCTAATGTGAAGGAATCATGTTTTTCTTGTTTTCTGCATTTCCTTGTCTTGTGTGTTTCAGTTTGTCAGTGAACAATATTTGTCCTACTGTCCATTTTCCAAGTCTTGCCAAGATTTTTGTCTCTGATATTCCCTAGAGATAATTGAAAGCTGGATTTGAGCCTTAGCATATATTAATGCATCTCTTATGCCCCTCTGCCTCACCAAAAGAAAAAGAGCAGCATCAATACCAACCAAACAGTAATCTCAGCCAAAACTGAAGAAGCCCAAACCATAAAGAAACAACCAGAAAACAACTCTATTTTAATTGCGTTCAAAACCATAAGAAAGGCTGCACCAAGAAGATCTTAGAAAGGTAAAGAACCACTCCTTAAAAGAAACAAGCAGTGGTGTAAAGGTTCTAATAGCGCTTTGCAGTTTTTAATGAAAGCAACACACAAAGAAGTGGATAATGATAAAATATCTCCCATTGATACTTCTCTAAAGATTGTGGTATGTTGTATCATGCAGTGTAACGTTGAAGCTGATTATAAAAATGCTAACAATTTGGAAACTTGGGACACTTGTGCAAATAGTCAGGAATGAAAATGAAATTATGTCTGTGGTTTCAAAAATAGCTTTCTCACTTCTTGCAGAATATTAGGTTTAAATGGGAAGGTTTTAGAAATTCTGTAGTTGCTGCTGTGTTATTCTTGGTTTTAAATTGTTTTTTGCTTTCTTTTGTTCTATAAAACTAATGTCTGCCTTTCCCATTCTCTTGGCAGCATTTTTTTAAGAGCTTGAACAATTAAAATTTCACACTGAAGGGATTTTGTGAAAGTATTTGCCTCATGCACATGAGGCAGTGTTCAATAGCTGAAGCAAAGCCATCTCTGTTTCAGACTCTGGCAAACCTACAGGCCTATGAAAGGATAGATAAGTCATACCCCAAGGGTTTAAACATCTATTTCATGGTTTTGTTTTCTTGTACTGTGTTTTCAAGCACCCTTACAGAGACAGAAATTTCACATGTCTGAAAGATTGAGGTGACTATACTAACTATTGAGTCCCACCTGACAGGAAAAGCAAGGTTCATACAGAAGTAATTTTCAGCAAGAGATTAAGTTAGAAATTGGCTGGAGAAAGGAAGCAGAATCAGACTGAGCCTTGGTTTCACTTATCTCTTGTACACCATAACAAAGTCAATAAAGTGTCTGGACAATAGGAGATCATTATTTCCTGTTCACTTTTTGCAGCAGACCTTTTCCAAGATGAAGCATTTTTGTTTATTCTGTGCCTAAAGATAACATTTGGAGTGCAGGACCTTTCTCTAAATACACATTAATACAAAATGAAAGCTACACCTCAATTTGGGACATTATTTAAAAGATATTTATAGTAATGATCAGGGAATAGGAAGCTGGTGGTTCACTGCTACATCTATATTGCTTTCTTCAAAGTGTTTGGACCAAAGACTGAAGTTAGTCCTGAACAAGATGTGATTGTAAGATCCATATGTTGGAGTGTCCTTCCTGGGGTTTCATGAAACTATTTATTAGAATTGCGCCAGTGAATTGAAGAGGGCTTAGGAGAATTGCTGCCACCCTGTGCAGTTCAGCCTCTCACTGGAAACACCGTAATTATCCCAGCTAGACATGATTTGTCTCTGAGGAACAAAAATATAATATTTTAAAAAAAAATGTACCCTTGTCCCATTTTTTTTAAATTGCAGCAGGCTGCATCAATTCTCAGGTTCTTTGCAGTGTATCCTTCCTAAATATTTTTTTTCCAAATTCTTGGATGCTGCCTGAAATGATTGCTTTATCCTACTAAAAAGTAAAACAAAACAAAAAAGAGTTAATATACCACGTTCTTACAAATTTAACTTTTTGTCTTTCAAATGATCTCTCTGCCTTCTTTGGTTAGGAAATGCTATATTTATTCAGACTTCTCATTCCAGCTCTCTACAAGGATCTGCTCCTTGGCCTTTGAAATTTATCACAGACATTAACTAATGTTGGAAAGAGAAACATTTGTGGTTGTTGCTCTTCTCTTCTGGTAGTTCAGAATGGGTGAAGAAAACAGGAACTTCTTTTAACATAACACCTTACAGTCAGATTCTGTTTGCTGTTAGAACGGCATGAAATGAAATCTTCCTTTCCAAAAGGAAGAAATAGTCAGTAATAGAAAATTATGTTGATACAGAATAAATCTTGGCTTGTAATGTTCTCCCTTAATGCATTCTATGTTTTGAATTTTTTACACAGTTTGAAAATGACTAACATTTTTCTTTTGACAGAATAAAGAGAAGGTATATGGCATAACTTCTGCATGTATGGGTTTTGTGGTATAACCTTTTATTGTGTATCTGTATCTCAGTGATTATCTGTTACAAACATATCTCTGTTCTCTTCAGATGATGTGTTTGTGCAGAGCTGACCATAGGAGTCTTTCATACTTGAGAAATTGAACCAGACACCTCAGCTATGTTAAGTAATGAAATGAGAAAGTGAAGTATTACAAAAGTGTTTGCATTTTCAATTTTAATGACTGCAGTTCCTTCCCTTCCTCTCTACAAAATTAGCAAAGTACATATGCCCTATTGAGAATGTATTATATATTAGATCTGTAATTTTAAGTATCAACATTTGGCATTGGCAAATTAGTTACTGTGCTCAAGTTAAACTATAGGAGTAAAAAATTTAAAATATCTCCTTATAACTGAAAATTCTATGAAGGTGTCTTGGTTTGGAAAGACAGGAATCTGCTAAGGAAGGCAGGAG
The DNA here is from genome assembly GCF_000277835.1 of Geospiza fortis. Lineage (NCBI taxonomy): Eukaryota > Metazoa > Chordata > Aves > Passeriformes > Thraupidae > Geospiza > Geospiza fortis. The sequence goes on from NW_005054323.1 coordinate 7,336,293, forward strand.
CCTCCCCTGAAAGGGAGAATGTAAACCCTCCCCATCCCTCCGAACTGCAATAATTTTAAATTAAGGGGCTCTCAGGCAAATATATGGGAGCAGGAAATAACAGTTCTTTAATAGGGAAGAAATAAAAAGAATAAAATAAACAATGCAGTCCACTAGAACAACACTGACAGAGTCAGAACCCAACCTGACACCCTGTCGGCCAGGGTGTTGGTGATCGTCTGATTGAAAATGTGGCTGCAGTCCTCTGAAGTATCAGGTGTGGTTCTGTTGGAGCAAGGAGGATCTGTAGAGAAGGATGTTTTCTTTCCTCTGAAGATCCAGTGGAGGAAGAGGCAGCTGCTGTTCCTCTGGTGAATCCCGCGGAGAAAAGCCATGCTGGAGTTCCAGAATCTGAGTATATCCCAAAAGCAATGCTTGGCTCCTCCCTCTGGGCGGAGCATCTCACAATGGGATGTTATAGTTCTTATCAGTCATGCCCTGATATTCAATAGTCTGTTATCAGCAGAGGTCCCCTCCCGAGGGAGGTGTGAATGTGGTCACTCAAAGAGAGAGATAAGGCAAACTGCTCACTTGACAAGGTAATCAGCCATACAGATGGTAATGGAAAACATCTTGCATGCAATCTTCAACAGAAGGAATTTTATTTAAGAATATTTTTTTATCTAATTGTTAATGAGGCAAGAGCAAAAGGTGACTACTAGATAGTATCTTTCAGATTCTGGGGGTTTTTTTTCCCCTTTTCTCTGCTTACCATAAATGAAGAGAATTAAAACCAAACCAAACCAAACAAACAAACAAACCCCAAAAAACAAAACACCCAAAAAAACCCAAAACAAAACACCACAACGACAACCAAACAAAAAGAAACCACCCAAAACTACAATTGAACAATGCACTGGTATGTGAAAGCAAATGATTTTGATATAAATCTCTTTTGCAATTTCATCTACTGAAAGCCACGTCTACAATATATATCCAAAACCAATGTAATTAGACATCAAAGTTAGAAACATCCATTCAGACTATTTTATTAAATTTTCAGATAATAATATCACTCCTGAGTATGAATGCATGTTAGAGAAGAACTTTCATCTGATTAAAATGAAGAAGATATTTTGTGTGGAAAGAATATTTTCCCAGCACATGGATAGTATAGTTAACTTGTTTTAGATATCTTCATATATTCAGATACCTCCCAAAAATGCTGAGGTTAAGAAATGAAATAGGGGTAGCAAAAAAATTATATAGCAAGGAAAATTATAAATCCTGTAAGGAATTTGAGGAACAGGAAAAAAAAAAAGGCACCATAGGATGCAAGTACATATAAAGATTTCATGAGATATAATAGTATAAGTCCATCTGTATATTAAACCTTGTTCTTTATTTTCAGTTATGACAATGAAAATGAGACAGATATAGTAGAAATACAGAAATTTAGACATGAGGGGTTACTTACAGGGAATTGTTACTACATTTTTGTAACATAGAGCAGAATCACTGGTTATTAAGATGCCCTGCCGTCCTTTGCAACAGTGATTTAAAATAATTTATAGAAAGCATGTTGCAATCAAACACCATTAGATGGACAATAGAGTAGTGGTATTTTTCTTCATAAAAGAATTTCCTTATTTATTATTTCAACTTAAATACATTATCAAAAATACAAGAGCAGTATTGAGGAGTATCTAAGAAATAAACTTTGCAAAAATTGGGCACATTCATGTGTCCCAAAGAAGGATCAGCTATACTTCTGAAGATAATTGTTAATATTGACTACTCTTAAAGGTGTAACTGAAGTTTCCTTAACATCTGCAAGAAATATCTTGAGTTATCTTGATCACTAGAAACTTCTCCTCACTTTTTTGCCTTTCCCTTGGTATTATGCTGCTGTTTCATTTTACAATGATGGACACACACACAAAAAAAATACTTTTCCCCCAGTGCAGCAACGTTTTTCACTTCTGAATATATAGCAGAAGATCTGTCCCCAACTTTCTAACTTTTTTTTTTCTAACAAGAGTAGAAGGAAGAATCAAAAAAAGAAGAGAAAAATAATCAGAAAATACATCTATAAAACTTCCACAATTGGACTCAGTGTATCAGTTTATGGACAAGAGAGTTTAATTTTGCATGCCGTTTAGTTTTGATTTTAGATTGTTAATTCATTATGAGGTTTGACCTGCTCCAACAGACTTTGTTGAACTCATATTCCTGTTTTTCCAAACTACATATCTAACAATATATAGTTGGATCTGACTGACTTTAAATATAGACACCTGTCCTTTTTTTGTAAATGTTGCACTTTTCTTGATTATATTTTCAGTATAATTTCCATTTCCCTTCCTTGTCCTCCCCTTCTTTTCCTCTGTTCCCCCATTCTCCCTTTCCCTTTCCCTTTCCCTTTCCCTTTCCCTTTCCCTTTCTGCTTCTCTTTCC
>NW_005054323.1:7338743-7349705 GCF_000277835.1 Geospiza fortis
TTCCCTCCAGTATAATTTGGATTGTTTTGCAAGTTTTTTACAGATTTTTCTGAGTTCAAGTAAATGTGGTATGCATATGCTTTATTTAACTCTTTTTGTCACTGCATAGTAAATGATTTATCAAAGTTCCTTCAAAGTCCTATAGAACGTGTGATGTTATTCTAATGTGGAACTGTGTCAAACTAATACACACATTTTTCCCTTTTGCTTGTTTACAGAAAAGATGTGTTCTCCTGGCTTTCTTAAAGTTCTGTATATGGGTTCTGTCTCTTTCCTAAATGACTGTTGGAAAGTGTGAAACCAGAGAACGGGAATAAGGAGAGGCCTTGGTATTTCATTAAGTCATGATGCTTCCCTGCTGGAGACCATACCTTTCAATCCAGTATGAATCCTCCTCACTACCAATTTTAAGCAGAGACAACCCTCATAGCTGGCTTTTGCTAAGCTGAGAAGCCATGTGTATGTATTGCTGCTATTTCTCTCTACACAAGTCAGATTAAGATGTTTGAGGAGATTTATCTTTTCTCCTGTCTTCTGTTTCAAAGGGGAATAAGATAGGAATTTAATGCTTACTGTAGTGACAAAGCTAGTATTTTCATGACACTACATACCATAGATCTACAATAGGTTCCTGCCATCAATAAAAGCGGTACCTTTTGTGGCCTAATAATTTTACACATTGCAGGAATCAGGAAGTTATTTCTCTATTTCCAGTGCCTTGATAAGTGACAAAACAAAAGAGATGTTCGCTTTGTTTTGGGTTGTAGGTGTGGGGTAATTTCTGGGGAAGAGTTATTAATATTTTTTTCTCCACTATTTTTCTATTTAGTGATCTCTGAAAAACTGTGTTAAAAAAATAGAGTCCAGTCAATCATTTAAGAAAAACTCCTTTGCCCATTTTTATGAAGGTATTGGTATATTTACACTCAGAAATCTTACTTGAAATAGTATTTCTAAACCAATTTTTGTTGTACAAAACACTGCTCAAAAATAATACTTAGATTTCCTATTTGTCAGCTAAAAACAATTTAAGAAGTAATGTGTGTGTAAGTATATTTTACCAATATATAAGTAGGTATGTAAATTTCTAATAATCTATTTCATACATTTTACATATTAAAAAATCCTTTATTTAATCTATCTATCTGCTCACCACTAGGCCTGCTAAGCATGCTGATTTTGTCCCTTTTGAACTGGGGAATAGGAAAGGAAGAGATAAGGCAGACAATGGGGATTTTTTTAACATGTAGCTTTCTGCAATTAACTTAAAAATTCTTAGACATTAGTTCTGATTTTTATTATTACATGTTCAGTTTTCACCTAACCTCACCATTATTATTCAGTGTATTTTGATTTCAAATAAATATTATTTATACTATGCAAAATTATACACTCTGCAGTGAATTCCCAAAGAAATGGTGAATGCAGAGGCTAAGCACCTACTCATCATATTTGAGAAGTTATGGCGGTCTGGTGAAGGTCCCACTGACTAGATAAAGCTCTTTCAAAAAGAGAAAAAACAAAGACCCAGGATATTTCAGGTCAGTCAGTCTCATCCCTCTGCCCATTAAGATAATGGGCCAGATCCCCCTGGAAACTATGCTGAGACACAGAAAAAAAAAGGAGACAATTAGTGGCAGTCACCATAGCTTCACTAAGGGCAAATTGCACCTGAAAAATATGGTGGTCTGTTGCAATGGAGATATACTGCTGGTGAAAAGGGAGGAGCCACTGATCCATCTATTTGGACTGATGCAAAGCATTTGACACTGTCCCACAAGACATAACATGTCTTTAAATTTAAGAGACAGGGATTTTACATATAGTTCAGTTGGGGGACCATAGGAAGCATCTGGCAGTCTGGAGCTGGACAGCAAGAGGAGCTGGACATCAACTGGAGTTGCAGTCAGCAGCTTGAAGTTCAAGTGGAGAGGAGTGACAAATGGCATTTCTCAGGAGTTGGTGTTGGAAGTGGTTTGGTTTGACATCTTTGTTGGTGACATGGACAGCGAGATTGAGTGCATCCTCAACAAGTTTGTCAGTGACACCAAGATGGGTGGTGTCATTGATATGCTGGGATGCCATCCAGAGGGACCTTAACAGGCTTGAGAGGCAGACCCATGAGAATATCATAAAGTTCAACAAGGCCTAGTGCAAGGATGTCCACAAAGATGATCAGAGGCCTGAAGTACCTCTCCTCTGAGGGAGGACTGTGGGAGTTTTTGTCGTTTAGCCTGGAGAAGGAAGTCTCTGCGGAGATCTCATAGCACATTCCAGTACCCAAAGGGGACTTAAAAGAAAGTTAGAGAGGGACATTTTACAAGAGCCTGTGGTGATAGGACAAGGGGTAATTGTTTTCAACAGAAGAGAGTAGATTTATATTAGGAACCAAAACATTCTGTGATCATATGATTGTACAAATATTGTTATAATGATTTTTAAAAAAATCAATGGTAAAAAATGATACTGTGGTAACAACTACCAGGACATTAGGAGGTTAATCCATTCATGGTGAGTAAATATTGGCCCTCATCTGTTCCGAAAAAGAGAACTTTATAACACAACCTGAGGTAAGGAATAGAGTGATCTGGCCTTGGTGTTGGAAGTAATACAGCTGAGCTCGCTTTCAGAGGTTGAGATAAGGATCTACATTCACAATTTACTATGCAGTTTGAGAACAGGGAATACAGCCCTCACATCCTTTCCAGATGGCACTGAAGGCTACAGCCTTTAATCAAAACAGTACATGGAGACTGAATAGTGAATTTTGATGTTGCCAAGTTGTGTTCTCTTCATCCATGTAATGACTCGTAATGTAATCTTTGTGCCAATGCACAAATTCCAGCCAACAGACAGTAGAAAGAGGACAACTTTCTTTCTCTCTAACAATTCCTGAGCGTGTTGCTGAAAGAAAATGTGCTGTAAAGAGACATATTTTTCAAAATATATATGCCCTTTAGATGTGAAAAATTGGAAAGATCTCAATGCTAATATAAATGCTAATATAAAGAAAAGCATGATTGAAATGGGACTGACAGGCTTTGCTGATCTTTTATTTATTTGACCAAAGCACAAACTTGGCATGTTATACTTGATAAAGATTTTACCAGATCTGTGTTCCTGTCTTCCTGAAGGTACAAAGATTTCTTTTTTCCTTCAAAATTATAGAATGACAAGCTCAAGTGCACTTGCAGACATCAGTTATCCAGTGTCCTTGAGTAATTTTTAAAATTACAGTCAAATATTATTGTGCATAAACATGTCTTGCACGAAGAATCTCATTCATAGTTGCTGTAGACCACAGTGGGCTCACTGAGAATGCTCTACTTTTGACATTATCTTTTGATCCAATTTAAATAAAAATAATCAAGTTGTTCAGTTTCTTAGGAAACTCTAAACCCACTCTATTTTAGAAACAAAATATAACACCCAGATTTTTAGAGGTTTTTGGACAAAATTATAATTCTTTATATTTGTCTAATTCACTGCAGTTGTGCTTTTTTTTCACTTCTGAATTAGTTATTTTCAGATATTAAAAGTCTGGAAACACTTCTACATTACATAGTGATTAGAACATAGGAGACCATGCAGTAAGTCAATAGTGTTTGTTTGGAGCTGTTCCACTTCCTTGAAATCTTACACACTGCAATAGTCATCCCGCTGAGTACCCCAATTAGCTCTGCAGTAAGACTATACCACAAATGAACAAGCTAAGTACACTTTCTTGCTCCATTGGAAACAGAAAAAAAATAATACAAACTGGATATTTCAGAAAATATACAGTTTGTTGACTGTGGTGTTTTTCAAAGTGACATCAAGCGACTGAATTTCAATTTCCTATACTGAAAATTAATGATCTTTACCAGGAAATACTTAGACAGAGAGAATTTCATTTGTTTTGCTATTTCTATAAATGCTCAACATCAACCACTTCTGCTAAATTTTTCTCCCTATAAAAACATTTTTTTTTAAATTTTATTTCTCGTTTACTTGAGTGCAACCAGAAATAAATATGAACGTAATTTGGATTAATTTGAATATATTTTTTACATTTTCCCATTAAGAGCTGAAGAGAACTCTGGTTGCTCACATTGTCTTTTTAACAGCTTAATCAATCAGAGGATACCAAACGCACTTGGAACTCTGCTCTCTGGAATGCAGACCACATGGTGCATAGGGCTTGGTCTGAGATTTAGGACACCTCCACTACATGCTTAGCTATGTCATGTGATTTGAAGTCTGGTCTATACCTTTAGTTTTGTAGTAGCCTTCCTCTACAATTTTCCTTTCTTACGTTTACTTTGTGGTTTTTTGTTGGCTTTCTGTAGGGGGCGTGTGGCTATGTGTACATATTATGTGGTTTTTTTACTGCATGTTCTTCTTCTGGTTTTGGACCTTTGTGATGTTTTGGTAAAGAAGTGCTTTCATTCCAATTGATGTCTCTGAGATATCTTAGTCATAGCTATCATGTTATATATAATGATGGCTAAATAACTGATAGTTTCTTTGCTACCACTTTAAAGTTCTTTCCATCAATCATATGTTTAGAGTGGCTTTTTATTTTTTGGTCAACGGCATTACTGCATTTAAACTCATGTTATGGTACTTGTTTCTCAATGATGATAGATACTCTTTTTCAGAACATGTGCTTGTTGACCTGACAGTAATTTGAAAATGTGATGTCCCATACAGAATTAATGTGAAGATTATACAAAACATATTTTTCCACCAAAAAAGAAAATTTGTAATTAGGACCTATTGAACATTTCAATACCCACTTCTTTCTTATTGTATACCTGTACAAACCTATCCTCTTCTTTAAATGCATCTACTTTCTGAATACGAATACCATTCAGGACATGGATTTTAAATGGAGTTCATGTACTTATTTACTAGTTGGATCCAGCAATCCATACTTTCTCAAGAATAAAGTAGACTCCAGTTAAACTTAGCTGTAAACAAGGCATTATCATCCTATTAAAATCCAATAAAACATGCATCACATTTGGTGGACAGAATTAAAAAAAAAACTAGAGAGGGTAAGTAGCTCAAAGCACAATAGCTACAAAAATGTCAGTGGAATCTGAGATGAAAAAAACAACAAATATCCAAAGTGGATAATATATGTGTTTATGAAAATAATTGCTCTTTGCCATCCTTTCATGAAATTTGTATTACACTTTTGGCTGTTAATCAGAACTGAATAGAGGAAGTCCTTATGGAAGAAATGTTAACATATATGCAAGGGGACCTGGACTAGGCTGACAAGTGGTTCCATTAGACCTTCATGAAGTTTGACAAGTCCAAGTGCAAGGTGCTGCCTCCATGTTCAGACAATCCCTATAACGAGTACAGACTGGGAGAACACCTCATTGAGGGCAGCCTTGTGCAGAAGGACGTGGGACATGGATGAAATGCTGAAAATGAGCTGGCAATGTGCACTCGCAGCTTGGAAGGACAATCTTATCCTGGGTTGCATCAAAAGAAGTTTGGCCAGCAAGATGAGGAAGATGATTCTCCCTCTCTGTTGTAAGCTTCTACCTGGGAGCCCCAGTCTGTAGCTCTGGGGCTTCCAACAACAGAAGGATGTGGATTTTCCGGAGAGAGTCCAGATGTTGCCCATGAAGATGATCAGTGGGCTGAAGCACTTTTCTTCAAAATAGGCTGAAAGAGCTGGAGTTGTTCAGCCTGTTGCAGATAAGTCTTTGGGGATACCGTGTTGCAGACGGCTTTTAAAAGGAGGTAGAGTATCTTTTTACATAGGTATAAGAAAGGAGGAATAGTTTTAAGTTAGAAGAAGAGTGATTTTGACTGGATGTCAGGAAGAAATCTTTGTTCATAGGGCAGTGAGGCAGAGGAACACGTTGCCCAGAGAGGTTGTGGGTGCCCCATTCCTGTAAGTCTTCAAGGTACGGTTGGATGGAGCACTGTGCAACCTGATCTAGTAAGTGACACTCCTGCCCTTGGTGAGAGAGTTGAAACTAAATTATTTTAATGTTCTTTCCCACCCAAATAATTCCACAGTTCTGTGGTTCTTTACTAAATACATTTACTGTCGTAGACTTTAGAGAAGTTGTAGACTTTTAATCTAAGATCATGTTGGAAAGCAAATAAAAAATGTGGGTTTTTTTCAGTTATGGACACATTTTGCAAACATAAAAAAATTGGCTGAATTCATTTTTGCACTGCGCTGCTGATTAACATAAAACAAAATCATGAGGCTCAAGAAAATTATTTCACAGGAAAGGATGTGAGATCTCATATGAAATGAAGACTTCTTCACTAAGCCTTCTAAGGTGTTCTTAGCCATTTCCTTATACTTGAGTATTTTAAGAAAGAAGGTTTTACCATATAATGGAACAAGAGTGCCCTTGAGAAACAATCATGCAGTGATCTAACTGAGCCAAAACCTGCCATTGCCTACACTACATTTTCAAAAATTCATAAAATTATAGCATCATCGAAGTTGGAAAAGACTTCTATGAGCACAAGAGTTCAACCATTAAACTACAAAGTTACATTAACCACCTCCCTGAACACGACATCTACATTTCTTTTAAATACCTCCCAGTGTGGTGACTTAATGACCTCCCTGGGCAGCTTATTCCAATGTTTGACAACTGTTTCCATGAAGAAATCTTTCCTAATGTCCAAACGAAACCCTCAAAATTACATGGTTAGAGAGAGGACAGAAGACGATAGTATTAAGAGGTGTGAGAATGGATTTAACATGATTTTTCTTCAATAGTGTGTTTTTTGCCTCAGCCAGGATAAGTGACAATATTTTGAGCAGTTATCATAATGTCCTTGGTGAGGCTGGGGCGAGTCATGTGCTGTTACATAGCTATAAATCTAAATGTATCTGGTTCAAATCAATGGGATCCATTAAGTTAATAATGACTTAAATGTGAGAAATATCTGGCTTGCATACACTGCAGTCACATGTTAAAAGAAAAATAAACAATTAACAGAATTCTGATCTTCATATTTTGCTCCTTTCCCTGTTTTCAGCAAGTCAAATTTTGCATAAGATACACTACCAGAAAAAGAAAGTAAATATTTGCTGATTTTCAGAAATATCTTAGAATTTTTTTTACCATATTTTTCGCTATTACAGTGAGTTCTTGTGACAGAATCTTTACAGCCTTTCACTAAAAGATGTAAACTATGTCCTTGAAAATAGCGCAGCTATAATTCTAATTATCATGGGCAACTTACACACAGAAAAGTGTCTAAGTGTGGTCTCTTACTGAAACATCAAACATTTAAAAGTGGCACTGAAGAGAACCAAAACCCCAACATGTATTAAATTAATATAAAAAGCAAATTTCTTTTTAAAAGTTAGAACCTTTAAATCTCTTCGCACTTTTTTCCTTGGAAAAAATACTGAGTGACTCTAAATCTCTTCTCTTTTAAATAATTATAACTGAGAACTGAGATCAGGAAATATATAAAAAGGAAAGATATAAAAAGATATAAAAGAAAGATATAAAAGCATATTTCTTGCTTTAAAATAGTTAAAAGGTGTAGCATAGGTGACATAAAGTTGATGACCATTATTTTGACTCTTCAGTTTCTCTTTTTTTCGTATGATGGGACAAAAGGAAAATTTCAGAGGTACTGGACATTATTAGGTTTATGAAATGCAAAAGGTAAAGGACTTTTTAGAATAACTATTTTTATTTTAAAATCTTCTGATTTTTTTCTAGTATTGGATATGTGTCATTTAAAATTATATAACCTGGAAGAATCCCTCATAAATGTTAGGAAGTATTACGTGGAAATATTTCACCTTTTGAATCCATTAGAATCTATTTCTATAGAGATAACATACAATAAAGTACAATTGAAATGAAAAGTCTGGTACATTATTTTCTAACACAGACATAACTTTCTTGCATGAAATGACACAAACTGGCTCAGTATGAAATCATGTCATTATGAAAGGACTGTTCTCTCTCTTATTACCTAATCCATATAACTTTTGGTCCACAAATTCTGTCAAAGTCTCCCAGTTCTTTAAACTATAAAATTTGGTGCTGTCTACTACCCACTTCTGTTGGAGGGGAGTAAGGACATTGAGCTTCTTCCAAGGGATTCTTTTAAAATCTCTTTTATAAAACTTCATGGATGATAAATCAGAGGCTATTTGTAAAAATATATTGCAAAAATTAACATATTTAATACCATTAATTTAGAAGGAAAAAACCTACTACAATAATCTCCTGAATTCATTGAGTATACATAATTGCAAGAAACATAAATACTTCCATAACTGGATTTCACTTACAATACTCATGTGCAAACAGGGTACAGGCACAAAGTGACTGTGCTATGAGTGACCTCATTTTGTTTTCCATAGCTTTGGTTAATTAGCTCTTAGGACCCCTGTTCTGTTCTCCTTTTATCTCAGTGTTATTCAGCTGCCTATAACAAAAGCAGTGTTTGCTAATAAGGGTACAATTTACAACATCATTAATATACTTTGTATTACAATCCTCAGATATTTTATGATGGACATGTCCTTTCTGATATAAGAAAAGTGAAAACATGAAAATTTCAAGAGTAAGTCTTTACAATATTCTTTCTGATATGGCAGGTATGCAATGCTATCTTTGCTGAAACATTTGGGAGTTCTGCCATAATGCACAATATAAGGATGTTTATGTTGGAAAAAATAAATGAATGACCAGTATGGATTTACTAGATAATCATATTTGTACAACTGGCAAAAAGTGATCTTGTTTAACAACTTTGCATTTTTGCAAGGTACCTGCATTTTAATATAAACACCAAGCAGTAGTGTTACTATTTACTTATGAACTATAGACTTGCTTCAGGGATTGAAATACACAATGCCTCTACCTGATAGAAAACTCTTACTGAATCAGGTCTGCAAAGCAGAGATTAATAAATCTACAAGAGAATAATTATTATTAAAAAAATTGTTGCAGGATGAGAAAAACAATTTTTTTATTGTTATTTTCTACAAATTGTCTCATGAACAACTGTCATGAGTTGCTTTGTGGATCCTTGTTGTGGTTTAGGAATGGTGTTCCCTAGTTTAGTATTCCTACTGAAATCCTCCAAACCAGGTGCTCCTCACTCCGTACCCCCTCCCTCCAGCGCTTCCTTCTGCAGTGGGCTTGAGAGAGGCATTGAAGGCACAAAACGATTGTGGGTTGAGATAAGAATATTTGACTGGAAACAGCAATGAAATAAGAAAATTAATTGTTGTAACAGCAACAGTACTAATAACAAAGCAGACAAGAAAGAGGTGAATGTTTCACACCTGATCATTCACCATGTGGAGCCCAACAATATCTGAACTACCACCACATTACTTGACCTGGAAGGGACCTCTTCTGCAACCTGAAAAAAATTACATGAGGTAGCATGGAATAACCTCCAGGTCCTAGCTATGTCCCCTTCTGCCTATTGCAAAAATTAACCTTGTCTTGGCAAGAACCAGGAAAATTCTATGGCTCCTAAAGGCTAAGCATACTTTTTCTCCAAGAAGATGGCAATAGGATAAGACTCCTGTATCTACCTTTTAATGAAGCATGTAGGAATCTGACATTTTTAAGCTTTGTATCTCTTCATCATATATAACTGAAATTGAGCAACACATTAGAAGCGTCATAGGACATGAGTAAGTAGACAGACAAATGCTAGGAAAACACATGACTAGTTTTCTAGGGAAACAAAGCATTTTATGTAATCAAATCTATGTATTTGAAAGTATTGGGTTAGTAAGCAGCTCTCTTACCATTGCATCTGGGTTTTTTTATACATTCTTACAGAAATATGGTGGATGATATTTTGGAAGTAAGTGCTTCAATCCAGTCTGAATAATTGACCTAATGAACTTATATTGTCGTGAGTTTGGGTTTGAATACCTACTAGAAGGTCTCTTCTCCAGCTCTTGCACAATATACAGAGGATACCACTATTTTAGTGGGAGTGCAAAGAAGGAGGACTGATCTCTGTGGTTCAGAGAGAAAGGAGTAGGTTATCCCCCACTGAAAGATGATATAAATAAATTCTCTACAGCAGCTAATTAAACCTAAAGGTATTTCTGACTGTGACTCATCCATTCACTCTTGCATCTGCTGGTCTAATATATTTGTACCTTACATCTGAACTCTAACAGTATTTAAAGGTTTTTGTTTACCCCGAGAACATTGATTTATTAATTTGCATATACAGAAAGTAATTTCTTTGCCTTCTTTTCAAAATATTGTTTTAAAAGGACATCCAATAATTAGTGGTTTACAGGAAAGAAAGATGTTTAAGCCAGCCTTCTCCCACTGGACTCTTTAGACTTGCCCAAACTTTTTACACTGCTTGCTATGAAATCCATATAGATACAAAATTGTTAATTAAAATAAACATTAGGTACACAATTATTAAGTAAAAGTGAACATAAAAGTAAACTAAGAACCACAGCTCCTTTTTGAATTCTTATTTGAGCGGGTCATGCCATAATATATATATTTGTAATTCTGGGAAGATAAATTTACTGGTGTAGTTGCAAATCCATTCTGTAGCGCACAACTAGAATGTAGCATATTTACAAAAATGCCACTGATTAAGAAAAGAAAAACCTCTGGTCTCTAAGTATTCTAAATATTTTTGTATTAATAAGACCCGAGACAGTCTCACAACAGATAAAGCGGTTAACTCTCAGGGTTCAAGTCTATTGCCTAACTTGCAAGCCCTTAAAGAAGGAAGGAACAATTACTAGCCAGGAGATTCAGACTTCTGGATTGATTACTGGCATCAGAGCAGGACCCAATTTTACCAGTAGACTTGTTGCATGCTAGGAGGAACTCTACTCTCTGAGCTTGTAAAGGCTGAGGGGTTTCTGTTATTAGCCAGTGATACATATTGTCTACAGATGCTGAACTGTGAGCAGAATGTGTCCATTTCTCGTAACACAAAGTAAAAAAAAATTACTTT
>NW_005054323.1:7349740-7367374 GCF_000277835.1 Geospiza fortis
GGAATGAAAATCAAGGAGTAGATATCAGAAACAAAGATACAGTAAAGGAAGGAGTAAATTTGTCTTTAACCTTTGTAAGAGTAGGATGGCTGTAGGATGTTGACAAGAGCTGATAGCAACCCTCACCAAGCCAAATTATTAACAGAGAAATAACTAGCTGGGCTGTATGATTTATTGATGTGAAATTCCCAGAGAAGTTAATAAAATTATGGCCTAATTGAATGACCTCACTCATTGTGTTTTCTTCTGGTTGACTGATATTATATCTCATTCATTTCTCACATAAAGAGGAATATATTACATTTCATCAGTACATTTAGTTGGAAAGCTTTCCAAAAAGTATTAATTCATGAGGTACTCTACATGAAGAATGGAATGGTGACCATTTAAACAGTGCAGAAAAAAGTTTGAAAAATCAACCTACAAAATTACAATAAAACAAAATACAAAACATGAGAGTGCAGGAATAATATATGTGAACAGATTGCAACTGCCTAAATTGGACATTTTTTCAAATCTAACCTAGGTTAATCTTTTGAGGAGTGCTAATGCATTTTTGGTTATGACAAGTCATAAAAACCTCTTTTTGCTTAGCTTTTCAGAAGATCATATATTTTAATTTGTTGTGTCTGTTATGAATATTAGGCAGGAAGTGCACATTTTAATCCTTCACCACCCACCATAGCACCACAGGTTTCTTGGCTACATTTCCCTATCTTTCAAAAAGCAAACTACGAATTTAATACGTTTTTGAAAAAATTGAAATTCAACAATAGTGTCCCCAATTTCACTTAGAAATTTTTAACAAAATACATATAAGTAAATATACACCTTACAACAAACCCAAACAAACCATATTTTTCTTAATCTACAATTTTAAGGTGATCCACTTTCTTCTCTGTTTTTCTTGTCAAAAGAAAAAAAATAAAGAGATGGAATTTGGCATGCAAGGATTTTTTTTCAAGAACTCAGAAGAAACAAAGAGTATATTACATTTTAGTTTGAAAAATTTTCAGAAAATACATGCACAAGTGTGAAACAATATAGTTCTCTATAGTTCTAACGTCTACTTTCCAATCTCTAGAATGTTGCTAATTCTGGAAGCATAAAGCTAAGAATGATGTTAGTAGATGCTGCTGACCACTTTGCAAAGCAATTTATCTGATGCATAGAAAAATTGTTAGCAAATTATTCCAAGTGTAGTACCTTCAAAAGGTGCAACAGAAACCTGGCAAATCTGAATATTCAGCCTCAATCATCTCTTCTGACAGAAGAGAATATGAAATTACCATGCTTAAATAACTCCAAAAATTCCAGGGTTATAAAGATAAATACAAATTATTATAAAACCAGTAAACAAATTAGTGTTTAGGTTGGTTGTGGACCTCAGATGATGCAGTATTAATGTGAAATAGTGACATAAAACCTAAACACAATTAGAATCATCAGATCCTAGACTGGAAAAGACATCTAAGATCATTGAGTTCAATTGTAAACCTAACATTGCTTAGTTCATCATTAAACCATACTCCTAAGTTCCATATCTATGCATCTTTTAAGTACTTTCTGGGACAGTGATTCAATCACTTCCCTGGTTACCTGTTCCAGTGCTTGACAAGCCTTTCAGTGAAGGAACATTTTCCAATATCCTATCTAAGCCTCCACCTCTCAGCACAACTTGAGACCATTTCCTCTTGTCCTGTTTCTTGTTACTTTGGAGTGGGGATGAACTTCCACATGGCCACAAGTCCCTTTCAGGTAGTTTTAGAGAGTAAGGTCTCTTCTGATCCTCCTTTCCTCCAGGCTAAATAAAGGCATGTCCCTTGGCCACTCCTCACAGGACTTGTGCTATGGACCCTTCACCAGCTTTGTTGCCCTTCTCTGGGCACACTTCAGCACCTCAATGACTTTCCTTTTGTGAAGGGCCCAAAACTGAACACAGGATTTTAAGTGCAATCTCAGCAGTGCCAAGGTCAGTGAATGATTACACTCCTGGTCCTGCTGGCCCTATTGTTGATCCAGACCAGGATGCCTTTGGCTTTCTTTCCCACATGGCCACATACTGGCTCAGCAAGCCCATGTCCTTTTCCACTAGGCATCTTTCTAGCCAATCTGTCCCGAGCCTGTAGTACTGCATGGAGTTGTTGTGACCCAAGGGCAGGACCTTGCACTTGGCCTTGCTGAGTCTTGTACCCTAGGGCTCAGCCTGTCAATCCAGACTGTTCAAATCCCACTGCAGGGCTTTCCTACCCACATAAAGATTAACACTCATACCTAAATTGACATCATCAATGAATTATCTGACTGAGGGTGCCCTTGATCCCCTTGCCCAGGTTGTTGATAAAGGTATTTAACAGTACTGCCCTCAGTACTGAGCTTGAGGAGCACCAGTGTCCTGCCACCATCTGAATGTAATTCCATTCTCCACCACTCTCTGGGCCCAGCCATCCAGTCAGTTTTTTACCCAGTGCATCAGTCTAAGCTGTGAGCAGTTTCTCCAAGAGACTGCTACTGTAAATGCTGTGAAAGGCTTTGCTAAAATCCAGGTAGGCAATATCTGGAGTCTTTCCCTCCACTAAAGTGGGTCCCCTATTCATAGAAGAGTATCAGCCATAGAATCATCATACAACAGTTTGGATTGGCAGGAATCTTAAAGATCATCTAATTCCTACCCTTGTCATAGAAGGACATCAGGTTATTCATACAAAATTTGTAGAAAAATGCAAAGTCTTAGAAAAAAATGTATGGTCGCAGAGACACCCCAGATAGCTCCCACTGGATTGTTTCAAAATAATCTTCATAATCCAAGTATGCTCCGACTCAACAGTGGCAGAATTATGTGACAGTGGTCACAAGGATTATTGGATGAGGGAAGAGACGAGAGTGTTGACTCCATGTTCAGAAGGCTTGATTTATTATTTTATGATATATGTTACATTAAGACTATACTAAAGAATAGAAGGAAAGGTTTCCTCAGAAGGCTAGCTAAAAATAGAAAAGAAAGAATGATAACAAAGGCAGCTGGCTCGGACAGAGTGCGAGAGCCAGCTCTGCCGTGACTGGTCACTGAATCCAAACATCCACAGGAGACAATCATGGATCCACCTGTTGCATTCCACAGCAGCAGATAACCATTGTTTACATTTTGTTTCTGAGGCCTCAGCTTCTCAGAAGGAAAAATCCTAAAGAAAAACATTTTCACAAAAGATGTCTGCGACAGGATTACATTCTGCAACTTTTATAAAATTACAGACTCTATCTGTTCTGAAGGCAGAATTAGTTTATTTGGTCAACTGTAACACTTTTTCTATTTTTTTTTTTTTTTTTTTTGTCTCTCTGACATAATGGAATGATCTCTCTTTCACCTAAACTTCATAACTATGATCTGATTTGGCAAAACCACGTTTGACTAAATAGCTTTACAATCCAGACATTTTATCACAGAATCAGCTAGGCTGGAAAAGGCATTTGAGATCATTGAGTCCAACCTATGACCAAACACCACCTTATCAACTACACCATGGCACTAAAATGCCACATGCAGTCTTTTCTGAAACATCTTCTGGGACTTGTGACTCCACAATGTCTAATTAGCCTTTCTGTGACTAACTTCTTCCTAATATCTAGTATAAACCTCCCCTGACAGAGCTTAAGTCTCTATCCTTTTGTCTTGTCAGTGATTGCTTGTGAGAAGAAATCAACCCCCACCTTGCTACACCCTCCTTTCAGGCAGTTGTAGAGAGTGATAAGGTCACCCCTGAGCATTCTCTTCTCCAAGCCAAACAACCCCAGCTCCCTCAACCACTGCTCACAGAACTTGTGCTCCAGCCCCTTCTCCACCATTGTTGCCCTCCTCTTTACACACCAAGGCCTCAACATCCTTCCTCGTCTCGGGGGCCCAGCACTGGATACAGCACTTGAGGTGTGACCTAACCTGTTCTTAGTACAGGTGGACAATCCCTGCCCTGCTCCTGCTGGCCACACTCTTGCTGGCACAGGCCAGGATGCCATTGGCCCTCCTGGCCACCTGAGCACTGCTGGCTCATGTTCAGCTGCTGTCAGTCACTACCCCCAGGGCCCTTTCTGCCTGGCCACTGCCCAGACACTCTGTCCCCAGCCTCTGTTGCTTGATGTATTATCCCTGTGGCCATGTCATCCGTGAGAGATAGGATTAATAGAGTGACCTGGAATAGCATCCCTAGATATTTTCTAGAAAATGTACATTTAAAACCAGTTTAGTTGTCAGTAATGAAAAAAACAAGTCAGAAAGCTCAGGTTAGAATTTACTAAGAAAATTTACACTTTGTTTTAATCAAATTATGTCTTAAAAGGAGTGTTTGTCTTAGCACTTTCAGTAGCAGTTAGAAGAAAAAAAAAGTTTTAGAAAACAAAATCCTCTAAAATGACCTGAGATCTTTAAGTAAGAAAATGAAATTATGTTGGTAACCAAAGAACAGGGCAGACTATTCTGCTTGCTTCACCAATCTCCATGTGGTTGAGCAGCTTGGTTGGCACCTTTGGTCACATGCATTTCAATAGATATGCTACTACTGCCAGTGCTATTAAGGAAATTGTGGCTATCATTGCTGATGTATCCATGCTGGCATTTCGAAGTGACACCAGTAGTTATTTTTAAATCATTTAACTCTGTTTTGCTCTCCTCAAGAATACTTTACTGTCTTGGGAGCTACATTTGCATCAATAGAAGGTACATTTCAAGTATCTTGAAGTTTTTCTTCATTTTCATTATTTCATTAGGAATATAGACTGTGCTATGTTAGAATATACCAGAAGCATACCTGGCCCATTTTTTCTCAAATAAAAGTTCTGACTGGCTACTAATGAATTTCACATTGTAAAATAGATGAAAAAATGCAAAAAAGTCCCAACCTAGACTATTTTTACCACTCACATCATAAAAAAGAAGTCTTTGCCCCAGAGGATTCTTGCTGAAAATGCTGTTTCTAAGTCTTCAAATATTAAATCAATTTTATCTCAATCACTGTGGACTGTTTTGAAATGTACTTCACCTCCGCTTGCAGTGAAAAACTCTTTCACTTTAAATCTACCTGAACAGAATTGTAATAAACTCATTTGTACTGTTACATAGTTGACTTAATTCTTAATTATTTTTCTAGTTAGTGGAAAAGTATGTGTCTCACAGTTACAAAATATTTCTCTTTTAAAAATTCTTACACTTATCAGAACATCCAAAGTGCTTTATCAATTTCACAACATTGCATAAGGAAAGTAAGATTTCTACAGATCCTAGAACTGTGGTATATGAGGTATATGAGGAACTGAGGTATATGAAGTCTGTGTAATCTGGATTCTGTAGCTTTTCTACTACAGGCAAGCTGTAAGTCAGTATTTTAGTATCAATATATGCTTAGAAATTTTGTTCACAAATTTATGGGGTTAAGTGCATACAGAGAGACATATGTGCATAGTTACCTGTATGCATTTGAAATCAATTTTTTTGTGTGTATCTGAGTTTATTTCTAAATAAAGTTTGCATTTTAAACTAAAATAAAATTTGAAAACATATTTCTTTTAGTCATATCGTAATATAATCTTTGTGGCATTTATGTCATCACAAATATTCCTGCCTGCAGCTCTGCTTGATGAAATTTTCTGACTGACATAAATCTTGCTCAAGAGTTGTTGACATGTTATAAAATATATTTGCACAAATGAAGAGCATATTTTGTAAGATACTTTGTAATTAGGTGTTGTAACTAACTGGAGGAGCTGTAGAATAAGCAAAAAAAAGATTATCAAAAATTTTGATAAATTATAAAACCAGGAGAATATAGGCTATAGTTGCTGTAACTTAGATAATTCGCTCATCTTAGAACTTAAATTATTAACTGCAAGAC
The DNA here is from genome assembly GCF_000277835.1 of Geospiza fortis. NCBI lineage: Eukaryota > Metazoa > Chordata > Aves > Passeriformes > Thraupidae > Geospiza > Geospiza fortis. The sequence continues at coordinate 7,355,620 of NW_005054323.1, forward strand.
AGATGCAAGTGTTTTTTCCCTAAAGAAATAGTTCAATGCGCACTTTGAGAAATGGTCTAGTACAGACTGTATAGGGAGGGTTTTTAAAGGTTAGGCTTTACATTTATTAACCTCTTCTTTCTTCCTTTTTGCTTCCTATTCATCTTTATTTCATTTTATTTGTTGTTGTTCCCTGATAGGGAGATCAACCAATCAATCTATGTTTTCTTAGTTTTTTTGTTTATTTTCCATAGTTTACTGGTATGTGCATAACTAACACAAAATACATGTATGCATTACTGAATTGCAATGTGTGTATATTGCACAACAAATGTAAATACATATAAAATCATGCATATACTAGCATACTATATACATTTTGCAGGGATGCACAAACAAAAACTGCAACTTTAGGTACATAATTAGCAAATATGCTAAATTAAATGTTTATAGTTTGATACTAATAAAACCATATGAAAGAGTAGATTAATACCCAAAGACTGGTATTTATAAAGTAAAATTAGGATACTATTTCCAGGTTGTATTGCAAATAAATGCTCTTAAAAAAACTTCATCAGTAACTGAGGGAAACAAGTCATACTATCCAGACAGAGCCATAATTTATTATTTTGACCAAAACCCACCCATTCCTGTCTTATTACAAGTTGATGCAAAGCCTATATACTACCAATATCAGGCAGTTGCATCTCATTTTCCAACAGTCAGCATACTAAACCTTTGATGGATAACTAAGGCACTAATCAATATCTGATTGTGAGTCTGATTTTATACAGTTTTCTCCTGTTGCTACTATTGTCAGGTAAATGAATATAACAAGAAAGATTCAGAAAATGTCAGTACTGAGTCTATGAAAACGTAGGAAAATAAGACCACATTCTCTTTGTTCTCTTAAAAAAAAAGAAAACAAAAAAAGAAGCAGTATTGACATCTACATTTTTACCTTGAAATCAATTCTTTCTATGAGTGTTACTGTCAGTAATTAAATTGTATTTGAAATGAAGACAAACTGAGGATCAAGTGTATCAATAGATTTCTGTGACCTGCCACTGTAGAGCTCAAACATGTGGATGTCTTTCTAAGGTGTTTATTTAATCAGCATATTTAGTATTTTGATTTTTAATCATCTTCTGACTCAAGCACATTTACTGCTCCTCTACAGTAGTGATGTTTCATACAGCAGTGAAGTCACAAGATTGGAAGGTGCAGTTTTGTCATGTCTGTAAATTCTGTCATTTACTAAGATTTCCCCAAAGCTATGAAGATGGATGACCCTCTGTCAGTGGCTGGGGTATGGATGTTCTGTAGATTATAACAGTTGTCTCTCAGTTCTTGAACATAAGTATCAGACAGAAATAGAAAATTATTAGAACTGTCTCTAACACTATTATTCTCTTCATTTGATTTGTGCAATGTAACTTTAGTCTTCCAGACTACTCCTTTATGGTCCATGTATGAAATTTGGCCAATGTCTAAAGAGCAGTACTCTGGAAAAGATCCAGAAGAAAGAGAAGGGTTGTGGAGATCACAGTCTGTTTGAACTCTATGTTTTGTGTGAATCTCAGAAGGAAGAGTGCACGAAGCAGAAAGCAGACAAATTCTGATCAGATTGTAATACCCGTCTGAAAATCCTTTATATGCCTAAATAATGATAATTTTTACAGTATACCCACATGTGGTCCCCTCTGCCTTGTAGCTGCAAAACTGCCAACAATCTGTCTGTGGATCATTGGCTACAAAACCTACATTTGTGAGCCTCCTGTGGTTCATGGAGCATATGCAAAAGCAAGCAGCTGGGCTGGCAGCAACAACAGCTGTGTTCTCAAATTCTCATCTAGAAGCTTCCTACCAAAATAGGTTTCTGGAAATCTGTCTCATGACACCTGGAAGTGAATTACATCCGTGGAAATTGTAGTGCCTGGACTTTTAGAAGACTGACATAGTATCTTATTAAGACGTTTAATACACATTCAGATTGCCCATGAATTAAAGTAAATTTGGATTCAGAGTTGAACCTCACAATAAGGAAATATTTTATTCTTGGCTATGCCTTCAACTGTTATCTTCATATGAAAACATTTCATTTCAAGCCACGCAGTATCTCAGATTCTCATTTGATGTCCCCAGACAAATGGGGAGGACTTCTGGTTCCCCCACATTCTGGAACTAAATTATAGACAAGAGGGCAACGGAGACATAAAGCTGTGTTTCTGTTGGCCGCATCTATCATCAGTGAGAATTAGCACTTGTTTGGGACCTGAGTAAAATACCTGCATTCCTTTCTGTGAAGCCTTTGGAATTAATACTACAATTTCAGGACTTCTTTCATGGCCTTCTTATGGTTGGAGACAAATTTTGCATGTTTGTATCATCTTCTGTCCATGGAAGCCTGGCTGAATCATATCTCAACCACTTTCTGACACTCATAATATGAAAATCGCTATCAAAGAAACCTACAAATATGTTTACATTTTGACAGTCAATTATTTTATTCTGCTGTTCCTGCCTTTTGATTTGGTAGAATTTCAAAATCTTTCAAACACAGGAAAACACAACGCTGACTATTAAAGAGAAACATTGAGAAAAAAGACATATCATAGTAAAAATTATTGTCATCTCTGTCTTTATGCAGATTAAAAAGTGGGGTTTATGGCCCAATCTTGTTTAACTTTCAGTATTTAGTGTGCTAGAACTAATATTAAGGCTATAAAGAAACCTGTACAAATGTGCAAAATAAGTATTTAAAAATACTTGAATGCATAGTTTTAAGTCTATGTTTTGAAATTTTTAACTTCATTTTTACAACTTATATTGCATATGAACTATCTTTCAAAAATCAAATTTAAATTTATAATAAATATCATTATTGAATTAATTATATAATTAATTTTTACATATATATATATATATCTACACATACACATATACATATATCATCCTTTATCCCCCTTTTGCAGTGTCAGCAATGTTTTCAGTGTCACCTTCTGTATCTACACATGCTGCTGCCTTTTAACACAAACTCATAGAAGAAATGGGAACTTCCGAAGAGGAAAGTTGCTGAGGTGTTTCTATCCCTCCAGAGCAAGTGAATTAGAAATAATGTAATATGCAAGGGAATAACAGCAGTTTTGAGATTCAGTTCTAGACAGCCTTACGGGAATTCTTTTACCTTAGCGCAGAACATCCAAGTTGCAAGGAAAGTTGAATCTTGCTAAGCCCCTTTTAGGGCTTGGGATTCAAGTTGTCCTCAGAACAGCACTTCACCCACTCAGCTTCCTTTAGATTTTTCCCAGAGTAATTTTAAAGACTGTGTGGGAAGGAGGATGGCAGAAGGGAGGAGGCTATAGACCATTTTAATCAATGAGCTGTGGCTCAGAGGTGACAAGGAAGAGCTTGTTAGATCCTGTTCAGGGGCTGCCTTCCTAGAAAGCAGAGTCAAGATGAAAAATTATTTAGCAGTAGAGAAATTGTGAAGAAACAGGCAGGGTTTTGAGGGCAGCTTGGACAGATGTTCTGTCTTACGCTTATGCTTCCAAATGTGTTTAAAACTGTTTAGAGCTGGCAGACAAGAATGACAGGAAACATTGTTTTTTTCATCTGGATTCATGCTGAGAGGTTTTTAAAAGTACCAATTACATCCTTTATTTAATTTCTTTTTTTTTATTTTTTTCTTTAATTTTTTCCCTGTTTCTACAATTTTGTTTTTCTTTTACAACATACTGTTCATAAAACTTCATGAAAACAAATCTGCTGTCACACTGTGTTCAGGATACTGCAGCTGTTTTCCAGGAAATTTCAGAGTCTTTAGTGCTCCAATGTTTTAAGAATGATACACCTATTAAACATATTTAGTAAAGCCAGAGATCTTACCATCAGAAAGCTGAAGAGAAATGATCTGTAGTACTGCTAAGTGGCACAAAGTCCAGAAGGTCTGAGGTCTACTTCTCTACAATGGCTTTTATTGGACTATGTTCTCAAGGGAAGTTTTCCCTCATTCTGTTTTGTGCCTGGCTCTACTAAGAGAGAGAAAGATGTGTATATGTTATTTGGAGAAGGAAAATAAAGGGCTGTATTTAGTAGTTTTGACTTCTCAAGGGGAACATTGCTGACTTGTGGAGTTTTTTAGGTCATGAGGCTGGTTTGCTGTAGGATTATGTTATAAAATGTATGTTCTCCTCTCCCCCAAAACTCAAGGCCACCTTTAAATAAAAACAATATTTCTATTTACTCAGTAGTCTTTGTTTGAAGTGGAATTTTTGATGATCCTTTTATCAGTAATCAACTTGTCTAACCAGATCACACAAAAGCACGTCACTGATGCCAGCTTCTAAAAAGCTGCTGAATAAAATTGTTGGGAATGAGAAATATCTTATGTTCTGTCTATATGCAAACATTATTTGTATTGTGCAAGTATTATTATATAGTTATAAAGATATAATGCAAAGTAAATTTCTACCACACCATTAGCAACAGCAAGTTTAAAAGCTTATGATGATACATGAATTAACCTTAACTTCGTTCTCAAATTTTTACATCACTTTTTTTTAATGTTCATTCTATTTTTGATTTTGATATAATTTGTCTCTAATATGCTTTGTTTTTTTCTTCTTTTTAATGTGCTGTTGTTAAGGTCTCTGTTTCCTCCTCAGGTACTTGTCTTTCCTTACCATTTCTCCTCTTCCCTGCCTAGTTTTTTTTCTATGCCCTTTAGTCAATATTAACAAAACTAATGATCATTCACTTTTTATGAAGTAATCCAGACTTTGATTTATATTACTTTAGATATTTCCTTGCAATATTACTAAGAGTTGATGTACAAGTAGGGACACAATAGATCTCACCTGTTCAGGAAAGTTTAAAAAAAAAAGTGAGCTTAATGCTACCTGAAACACATTTCAGAATATTTTAAGAATAAACCTTTATCTCCTGGTTTCAGTGTACTGCAATAAAAAATTTTAAATTAAATAATAGGAGGTGAAGGAATAGTGTTCTAGTGTCTCACTTGGACAGTGTGCACTATTTCAGCCATGAAAAGTTGAGTTATTGCATTGCTGTGGCTAGCGGGAGGTAGCGAGAGCCATGGGACTTCCATTCTGCTCATGATTCTGACCAATTTCCTTCTACAAATTGTAGTGAATTAGTCAGTCCCTGCTTGAGTGTGTCTGTTTCCACATGCTTCTTTCCCCATTTTTTTAACTGCTAAGTCCTCTGCCTAGAATAAAATTGTTGTGAATTACTCTATTATAAATGCAATAGCATAGAAAGCCACAGCAGAGTCAATTTTCGGTGCAATTATAATGAGCTAGGGGCATACCCTATAATATTTTTGGGCGTTGTGCATCACATGGATTATGAGTCATCCAATGCTGACAAAAATAGTTAATAAAGAAATCCATTATGGGTTTTTTAAATAATTATTTCATTTACAAAACAGTTAACCTAAGAACACTATAGTATTTAAGGGAAAATTAACTGATAACTTTTTTTTTCTGCACAAGAATGTTAACAGGAAGCTTCAGCATCAGCTACAAAGAGCTTGATCACACACAGATTTGAAGATCTCTAGGACATAGTTTCTTGATATATGGGTTATATATAGGTTGTATGCTGTAACGTTAATTTTTAGAGAACCATCTTATTTAACAGTACCTATACCAAGTGCAAGCAAGTGCAAGGGTACTTGACTTCATATTTTATGATAGCATATAAAAAAAGTCAAAACCAAAAAATCCAAAACCCCATGTTCACAGAAATATAGGTTCCATAATATGCCTCTTGTGCATGGGAGTTCATATTATTATTCAGAGAAATATTCCACTATTGGTTAGCATGAAATGTCTGTGCAACTCTTATAGAAAAAGTAGGAAGTACTGTGCATAAAAGATGTAGCAATGTGCCTTCTCAAATACTGAACGCACTTTTTATTCTTTTTTGACAAATTTATTTCACCTACCTTTTATAATGGAGCATTTTGCTGAGACTTTTTTCCTCCCCTGTCTTTTCCCCAGTATCATCACTAAAAAGAGGGAAATACAACTAAAATTGAGAGCTTTTATAGTTTCTCAGGGGACAAAAATGCATATCTGAGTGTCATGTGTATCGGAGTATCTGAGTATCTGAGTGTAAGATGAAGGTTTTATATTAAAAGTTGTACTGTCAGCTGTCTTTAATTGTATTTGCAAAAACAGGATGGAGTTTCAACAAAAACTTCCTCAGCATGTTGACAAAATAATTTTTTTGGCTGTATTTTTGTTTATTTCAAAACTTCAGTTGTTACAAGACTTTGTTCTCAAATGCTTTGTATCAGAGTACTTCTGTGAGGTAGTAATTTATTTGTAAATCTTGATTTTAGTAACTAAATTATGTCCAATTATATATGAATATCAGCTTTTCTTTTTTTTGGCACAAGATACAACCACACCTCTCTTGAAAGAAAAGTGTTTGCTGGTAACAGGGAGACAATTACAGCTTTGTACTTATTTCTGTGTTAAATGCATAAGGTCTTAGGGTGGAAATGAAAACCTGGAGACATATCAGTGTTTTTCATGCAAGGAATAAGGCATGCCCATTTAATGGACTACTTGAACTGGTCCACTGAAGCAGCAACTGTGTCTGTAGTAAGCAGCTCTTTAATTCTGATGTGACTAATATCACATCTAGTTCTTTTTGACTTTCCAGATTTAATAAAAAGATACCTAGATATTTCTGTGTGGATAAGCAACTTGTAGTAGGATTTCAGAACAGAGATGAAACTCTAAACCAATGTGCTCCAGGTGTCCTAAGTACTTGTTAAAATCTGAAGCTTCCCATCAATACCTTGCCATCCTGTCCAATTTGTTAAAGTTCATTATTAATAACATGCCATAAATCATGTCAGATTTCAGACAGTTGGTTTTTTTTTTTTTCATGTGGACAATATTGTGCATAAGTTAGAAATATTTAATTGAAGTAATATTGGTGTTAAATACCAATGTAGCTGGATGGAACGTGCCTGGGCTCATCTGGCCCTTGCTGCTTGACCAAGGGCGGCAGCCGTGGTGGTTTCACCTCAGAGACACCTTTGGCTGGCTGGCCAGAGCTTTGTTCCTGGCACACAGGCCTCTGAATGCAGCAACAGCTCTAACAGAACTCCCAAACCGTGTGGCTGCTGTGTCTTTTAATCCCAGGGAGAGGGGGAGGGAAGGGGGAGGGAAGGGGGAGGGATCCCACTAACCAGGTAAGGGGGAGGAAATCTCAGGGGACAAATGACACCTGGATGGCCCAATGTCCCCAGGGCTGAGAGGCATCTTTTGAACTTCGCCAATCACGCTGACACCCTTGCTGGAATGCCAAGATTGATGGACAGCTCTCAGCAAGGGGGCAAGGGAGGGGAAGGTAGAGGTTGTTGGCACACCTGGGGAAGGAACTGGGATAGCCGAAACAGGCTATTACATCGCACTGCAACAAAGTAACAACAGAGCACTTCCTTAGCCATTTTATGAGACAGTTTGCTAGCAATTGGTGGTTCTTGAGCAAAGTTCACTAACAGTAATGTCCTGTAATCTGAATATAGTTAATTTACATTTAGAGGAATATTCTATAAAACATGAATAATTTTTCTTAATGTCTTAAAACTGCTGTAAGAGAATAACATTGGAAAGAATGTTAGATGCCAAGAAATATGAAGAAAAAGAAATATTATGCTTATAATTAATAATTTGAAAATATGAATATATGTAAAAGAAATAAAATACTATATAAACTGGAAAATTAATAAACAGAATTGTAGCAATTGGCTAATTCAGAAGTTCTAGTACTTGAGTTATTTCTATCTTTTTACAGTAAAATCTAGATTTTCCATCATGAATAAAATCTTAAGCTAAAAGGTCTATGCGCCCTAGACTTCAAAATTGGGAAATTCCATTTCCAGCTTAAAAATGCTTTTTGTTTTCTGGAGTTCAGCTGCTGTGTTTGTGCCAAATACATTTTGCTGCAGCTGGACAACCCAGTGCTTCTTTCCTAGACAAACATCAACAAAGCTCTTAAATGGGGTATTCTTTTGACTAAAACAAATTTCACGCACCAGAAAAAAAAAAAAAGAGTCCTTGGTTTAAATCTTTCCTACATGCTTGAAATGTTGAAATAAAACTGAAAGAAAATCCTTTTGGAAATCTAGGAGGTCTAATAAATTTTTGTATGTTTGTTTTTCCTACTGCTGAACAGAATTGATCTGTCTTTACCACAAAGTATCATTAAAATTTTTGAATCCAGTAACAACTGAGAGAACAAATACCGCATAAAATATCAACAAAAAAGTGAATAGGCCCCTGTGATAATATGAATAAGAAACAATTTTCATTTGGAGGATGACTTCTTTCTAGAAGGTTTTTATTAGGTTTAAACTTTATTTATCTCTGGCCTTTCTGGCTCTTTTATTTCATATAAGCACAAATCCCTTATTTTCTTCCGGGAAAATAACCTGAGTAAATATGTTCCCTTGGAAAGTTTGCACTACTAATGTATTGTAGATAATTTACATTAATTGATTGATTGTAGATGCTAAACAAAACATTTCATTTTAAATATGATGCATGCTGCTAAAAGATAGGCCTGTCAGATCAAGAATTCTTTAGTTGAGGTAATTATCTTTCAGTGTTAATTGTCTTTAAATTTCTTATTCACCAAACAAAAGGTAAACTCCCAGTATGAATATTTTTCCTGAATAACTTCAAAACATTGTTAAAAAGCTTTTATAAAATGATGCATATTGCAGAGAAAATATAGATATTTTCATTGTGTGACAAAACATACTTCAAAACAAATCAATTACATTAATCAGTGTACTTCGTATTTAAAGGCATATATGCACAGTATTTTAGTACAGAAGAAACTAAGAACATATTTTCTAGTATTTTGAAGGTAGTGACAGGGAAAAACAATTTAGTGCGCTAAAATAATGCTCCATCCTAAAGTAAGGACTAGTCCATTTCCATGTTTGTGAGTAAATGCTTTGCTTTTGTATTGCAAATTGAATCAAGACACTTAATGTATGCAGTGGATAATGAAGGAGAAAGGACAAGAAAATTCCAGGCTAAGGGAAGTTGCAGCACTCTGGAGATATAATAGTTATGAAAGATAGTACCAGAGGGATTGGTGTTAGTCACATCACTGCAGTTCTTAGTATATTAAGCCTTAAGTGGTAGAAAATGTAAAGACTGGGTTTTCTGATGAAAGTACAGAAATGGTCAACTTCTGATTCCCAGCAGAAACATGCAATAGATTAGAGATGTTGATGTTCTGTAGAATCTGTTCACTTGCTAATTATTCCTTACAAATTTGGTTTCTGCAGGTGACACATGACACTGGCAACCTATGGCAGTTTAAATAATTGCTGTTCCTTTATACCTTCCAAAGCTATAACAGAGGATCTCACTGTGCTGCTGAAGTCAATGTATGATGTATAGTACTTAGTACTTCTAGACTCAGCTTATTTGTATGACTACATTTAGGGATAAGATCTCAAAGCTTTTTTTTCATAAAACTATGCACCTTGAGAGCAGTGGGAAAGGTCTGTGTACATTCAAGCTTTTCGCAAACTTCTCTTCAGTGCAGATCACTGGACCTGCAGTAATAAATATGAACTTGTGACAATATGTATATTTATGTAGGTCTGTAAAAGGAGCAGTATCAAAGCTGAAGTGGAGATTGCAGAAATATTTGATGCCATTTACTTGACATAATAATGAAGAAGAAAAAAAGAAGAAACAAATAAATGCTTTTAGTATAGTGAGAATAAAATATTTGCCGATGTTCAGAAAGCAAGGGGACAAGAGAACAAAAAATTGCACTCATGAAATTGAAATAGACCAAACCACTTTTATCCTTTTTATGAAACTCTTTCCTCTATGGCTTATCTATATGATAGAACCAAATGGGCCCTGCCAGGAAGGAAAACTTTCAATTCTACCATATCTTTTTAGCAGTGGAATATTTTATGTCTGTACTTTGGCGATAATCAAATGAAGTTTAAAGGTACTGTAGATAAAATATTAAATACACTGGCACAAACAAAATAAATACTTCTTCAAGAAGTCTTTCAAGAGTATTAAATGCATTGTGCTAAGGAGACACCTTTGAGCACAATGTGTGCTTTCCATTCTACATTAGGGATGAACAGATGCTGCAGCTCAAATAACACCATAACCTGGGCCTTGTTCTTTTTTGATATTTTGCTTGTCTTGAATTTGGTTAAAGATACTCCTCAAAGTAGACTTAAAATCTCTGGAAAAGAAAAGAAATTGGGAAGCACCTAAAAGGATATTTTTTGCAAATAGATTCAAAAAGAATATTTTGTATCACATCAAAGAATTACAGAATCATAGAGTCACAGAATCATTTAGTTTGGATAAGACCTTTGAGGGTAGGAAGGCTGAATTTTGACTGATCACTACCTTGTCAACTACACCATAGATCTAACACATCGAGTCATTTAGTGAATACTGGCAATGGAGGGACGGGGACAATTGAGCTTGGATCAGAAACTGATTTTATTGAGAATACAAAGTATTTATATAGGGTTTACTTGTATGACACTTAGATAGCATTCTATTTTTGGTAACAATTTCTCATTTGCTACACATTCTTCATTACATCAGTCACCTGGTAATCATTATCATATGGCAAACTTTCACAACGTGTTTCTTGGTCACTTCTACCCCAGGGAGCAGTTATATGTGTTTGTCTCTTCCCTAGTTTCTGCTTAATCAGGCCTAAGATATCAGGCTCCTTGATCAGTTCCATTGTACTCTCTGTTTTATTTCCCATATGTGAACCCTTCCATACCTTGTCTCAAAAGAAAATTAAAAAAAAAATAATTCTTATATGAAAAAAGAAAAGGAAGAAGGAAGAAGGAAGAAGGAAGAAGGAAGAAGGAAGAAGGAAGAAGGAAGAAAGAAGGAAGAAGGAAGAAGGAAGAAGGAAGAAGGAAGGGAAAAAAAGAAAAAAAAGAAAAAAATGAAAGAAAAATAAAAAAGGAAAAGAAAAAGAAAAAGAAAAAGAAAAAGAAAAAGAAAAAGAAAAAGAAAAAGAAAAAGAAAAAGAAAAAGAAAAAGAAAAAGAAAAAAAGAGAAAGAAAAAGAAAAAGAGGAAAATAGGAAAATTATTCTAATCCACAGATACAAGTATTCAAATTTTTTGACATACAGTATTTTCCTGAAAGCTGATGGGATTGGTTAAGGCCATACCATCACTATTTTTCTTCCATAATCCTAATAATTGTAAATTAAAACAAGTAGACTCTTCAAGTCCCATGTTATTATTTGAAGGAACTTAAATATTAAGGAAGGCTTAATTATTCAGAAACATATAGGATAAATATATTTAAAGAACATTTCATAATAGTAATCATTCTCATTTCTGTGGTTTGGGCTTTGCTAGTGAAGTGACAGCATTAGTCTGTCTATCCTTTATTCATTTTTCACAATGCTTTTATTGATTTTATTACAACGCTCTGGAAAATCATGCCAATATATTTGCATGAACACAATAGTATTCTGAAGGAATTAAATAAAACCGTGGAAAATATCTTAATATCTTAAATATCTTAAGTATCTTAATATTTAAGATATTAAGTGAAGCAAAAGCACAAAGGCAATGAGGAAGGCAATCTCTATTCATATTGTCAAAGGTATTACTCTACAATCTGTAAGAATAACTTGCTTTTAAGTAGAACATTATGGTTTTGAAGTCACGCTTGACCAAGCTGGTTACCTTGTATTGT
>NW_005054324.1:0-6189 GCF_000277835.1 Geospiza fortis
AAAAAGTCACTGGAATTTATTAAAGCTTTTACATTAACTTAAATCACGCTCTAGGAATGAATGTAGTATTATTAAAAAAATGAAATCGGATTATAATGAAAGGAACCTGCAGATTTTAGTTAGTAACTTGCATGCATCTCTATATTTTGTTTAATTCTAATAAAATAAAAGTGAATCCCTGTTAACTGTAATGAAATAAAATTAAGCTTTCCCTGACTTACATTCATGTAGTCAGTCAACATTATTATTTGAAATCTCATTGGGCCCTGTTTTTCTGCAAGGACAACAGAATTGTTATTTATGCTGAAGGAACTCTGTTGGTAAGAAAATAGCAGGACATGGTCTATTTTATGTGGAATAAAGAGGTTGCCAATACATGGGATTCCCATGATGTGTGCTACAGAAGTTAACATGATTCTGCAATTTTTTTTAAGAATGTGTTTTGAATCTGAATAATAAATACTTATATATGTATTGTAGTTCAAATATATGCTGCTTTGTTTGAAGATGTTTTGTTTCTTTAATATCTTCACATGTCAGTATGTTTATATAGTTACATTAAACTGCCATGGAAAAGTTATGTTCTATATGAAAGATTAATTAGTATTTTTGGTAAAGAGGTAATTCACTTTTGTTGTGTTTCAATCTAATAAAAAGTCCATCTTATTTGGCTTTATTTTCCTTTTCTTTTTATTTTTTTTTCTTTCTTTTCTAAATCCATTGGCTTTATTATGCTAGATCATTGCTAGCTTTACTTTCTACTGCATTTTATCATAATGCTCCTTGAGTATAAATAAACTCTGGTATGCTAAACCTAATAGCAATTAAACTGGAAGTGTTTGTGTTTCATCACTGTGAACTTCGCAGAAATGTTTCCATGACAACCTCCATGCTAGTTAAGGCAACCAGAGGTGATCAACAGTTTATATATTTTTTTTTTTCTCTTGCAAGAATGGAATTTGTGTTGACAGTTCTGGCCTTTAATGGCACTTTTGTACTGTGTGAAAGTATTTGTTTACTAGATCATATGCTGTTAACTGTCAGGCCGAGATAGAGTGACTGCTTTTGATAAAAGGGCTGCATTACATCTCTGAGTCTGTGCAGTTCTTGTACTTTAATTACTCACATCAGTACAAAAGTACCCACTTGCTTCACTACACTTAAAAATTAGACTTATTAGTTCCAAAGCATTAATGGTGAGTTAATTTTTTCCTTTACATTTTTTAGAAAACAATAATGTAAAAGCTGCTTTGTTGTTTTAAATTTAAAGTATTTCATTTACACTGATAAAAATCACATTCCATGGTACGGGGTGAATTCTAAGTGCTGTAATTACTGGCACTTTGAATTAGGATTTCTGGGCCCTGTTTTCATATGTAGCTGATGAAGGTTGTTATGCTAGTGGCTGAGATATGCTAGCTATGTACTCTGATGAGAAGAATATAAATTTAGGTAGAGGTCTTTTGTGTCTCCCAAGTTTTATTAAAAAGGTGGGGGTACCTAAGATGTGGCAGAAATAACCCCTGTGAGTGTAACATAATAGTAATATAGGTAGACTGTTGTGTGTGGTACATGGATGAGATAGTTAGAAAGCTTTCGAAGAAAACATTATTTTTAAAATGTTTTTTGATGAGGTATTTCTCTTCGTGGTGCCCTATCTAGATAGATCATCTGAAACTGAATAAATTAGTTATTATTTAGTCTGATAATCAGTTAATAACTACTACAGCAGGTGCATTCACTACCAACCAGAGGTTTGAAGGCATTACCTGTCCTGAGTTGAACAACTTGCTTTTTTTATGTGTCTGTTCATTGTCAGGCAGATAGACAAGTATCTTTTTCAATATAGAGAGTGTGTGTAGCACAGGATCATTTGGTTTTGATTAGCTGAAAAATGTGAGTATTTGGAAGGTACCAGAGTATCTTCTAAAGGTCTACTTCAAAACAAAGACTAAATGTTTTGTGATAATAAAGACCTTAGTTTGATGAAGCATACTATTTAATTTTACTCATGTATATTCAGCTATGAGACGGTGTACTTGTTGCATGTCTTGCATATAAAGACTTAATTTTTATTCAGGACTCATCTTTTGGACATGTAGTTTGTTTTAGTAATTGCTTGCAGAGTGTTTATTGTTTCAAGTAGTGATACCATCACTTTTTAAAGCAATTGAATCGCCCTTCAGTGATCTGTTAAAAAAACTAAGAGGAGTCACAATTGTTGAAGCTGTTTTGTGTGGGTTTGTGTGTGGAGGATGCTGTTGCTTTTTGCACGGTGTCTGTTTAGTCAGAAGTTGCTTATATGTTTGTTGACAGTTGGTGACGCTAGGAAGGGAGATGGAAATGCTGAAGTTATATACCTAAATTTCCCAAGCTTTAAACTGTAGACAGATGACTTGTGTCTACACTCTCAGTGTAAGATGCTGCCTTTACCAGAATACCTTCACCGCATCTTTGGGGGTTTGTTGTGCCTTCCTTTGTGAAGGGAAGTTGGCATATTAAAGAGAAACTTCTCAGAGAAGTAAGGGATGAAAAAAAGCTACATTCTTGTGCACTCTTCCAGACTCTGACCTGTTATAGCTGGAAGCTGTAATGTTCCCTGAGTGCAGAGGTGTATGCATAATCCAAAAATTTCTGTTTATAATATCCTTACAGGTAAAATTGTGTGGATTACTAGAAGGAATATATTACAGTACTAAGAAGTAGTCTTTATTTTCCTGGTGGTCATTTGGTTGTGAAAGATTCTTTTGTACTTAAGCATATGATACTAATAAACCCTGTGTGCTTTTTTTCCCAAGTTAGTTTTTTGTAAACAGTAGTTTGTAGCCATGTTTGAAAAAATACTCTGTATCTGTAATTATTGGGGTTTTTTTAATAACTGTGATGTAAAGAAGACACTGCCTAAAATTGAACAGTAACTCTGGTCACATGACATGAATATTGTAGATGAACTGGGATGGAAAAACAAGCTGTTACCCCTAACACTTTTTTCTGTCCAGGAAAAATGAATTCATACTGGAACAGCAACAGTAATGATCAGGAAATGGAAAGCTTATCTTGTAAGATGAGATTTAAGAAAGTGTGACATGTTTGGCTAAATGAAACAAAGATTGACAGAGGATATGATATCTCTTTCATGTTAATAAGTGTGTATGGAAAGGCAGAGAAGGCATCATATAGGAAGAAGAACTGCTTAAGCTAAAGTTCATTGTTAGAACAAGTATAAAACAAGTGTAAACTAGCTATGGATAAATCTGAGCTGGAAGAGAGAGCATTTAAGTAGAGCGTGTGGGACTGGAGATTTCAAACAGGGAGTCCAATCAGCGAAAATGACATGATACAATTGCCTTAGCAAAAGGTTGCACATGGTCACTCAGATTGTTCTTTCTTAACCTATGACCGTCTTTTTGCCTAACTAGGTCTATAAACCCCTCATGCTTGCTTGTTGCACCGTACTGAGAAAACTTGTAGAAGGAATAAATCTAAGAGAAGCCTTTTTAAATTATTTTACTTATTTCAGTTCCAATACCTGTTTAATTTTTGGGTAGATTCCTCAGTCTGTTTTCAGATTAAGTGCTTCTATATTATTGACAGTAGTATCCTGGGATTTCTTAAACTATTTTTTCTTGTTTGTTTTAAGTGTATTGGAGTGCTACTTTTAAATTTTTCTTTTGCTTATTAGTTACAGGCTTTAACCAACACTACTAGCTGGCTTTTTCCCCTTTGGTATTTTCCATGCAACTGGAAAGATAAGGTTATTATTACCATACTCCTCAAAGTTTATTCTGTAACCAACCTGTACATTTGTTTAGTTCGTTCAGGTAATCATTTCCAGTCCCTTAATTTATAACCTCCTGGCTATACTTTTTTTTATCCCTCAAAGAGAAGAGAACTCTGAAGATTGCTTAGTCCAGCTGCTCTTCTCATGCAAATTGGAGCAGGTTGTCCTGGATTTTCTCAGGTTGCATTTTGAATTTCTCCAGGAATATGGGGTTTCAGTCTTGATGGAGAGTCTACAACATCTGTGGGCATCTGTAATTCTAAGATATTGACAGATACACACAGATCATCAGTATATAATTTCTTTCCCAGGATTTAAAAAATTGATTTCTAATACTTTCTTTAATCTGGAAATTATTTTAAGTATTTCCTTTCTCTCCTCCAGAATATCATACATCTGCAGTAGAGACTCCCTTATTGGCTCAATATTAAAAGGGATTTTGCTGTTGAATGAATGTTGTTGCTCTCTTTAGATGGTTTCCAAGACTTTTTGTCCCAGTACCTGTCAAATACAAAGGTGTAGCTACCTCCATGCAGAATCTTGAAACTGCAGATTGAGCCAGCACCATGTTGTAGCCACAAAGTGAATTCTCATTTGAGTACAAGGTACATCAGTGGCTCACTCTCCAATATCTGTATTAATGCCACTTACATAGGGATTGCTTGGAATCCTTTCTAAATTCACTAAACTTCACATCATTGGAAAGACATCCAGAGGCAATGTCTGCCTTGTTTTTTTATGCAACTCTTAATGTTGAAGCCTTGCTTAGGTGAAGGACTCATCACACCTACCTAAAATTTAAAGGTTCAACGCTACTGCTAGGCATCACTCATAGTGTGAATGATGGTGTTGTGATTTATTACCCAAAGAGGTGTTTATTACTTGGGGTTTATTAGTCAAAAGATGAAAAGCTGACTTTTACAGACTTTCCATATATACATTAGTTTCTCTGTTTTCCTCAGTCCTTCAAAATACACATCTTAAGATCCTGAAAAACTGAAGTGTACTAAACACACTTGGCTATGTGAGCTCATATGCCAAGTCAGAGGAATGGTCTAAGCACACTCTCCACAAAAGTTATGACAGTAAAAGCTCTTACTGGAGTGTGTCTACCCATGAGGCAAAAAATGTATTGTCTGAATGTCCCCAGAAATCTTTCGGAGGAGCATTACAGAACTTGGTCAACTTTAGCAACTCTCATTGTGTTACTATATTTTAGTATGTATCTGTGAAAATGCAAAATAAACTTCTAAAAAGTCATCTAAGATAGCATTGGGAACACTTAAGAATGCTGATTTGTAACCCTTGCATGATCGTACCTTTTAAGGAGATTTATATCCCCACTACATGGTTTATGTTTTACTGCAAATGCAGTAATAGGGCATTTTCCAGTGTCTGTTTACATCTTTGACCAAGACTTTAATTTTCTCATATATTTTTACCTTTCCCATTATTCATTGCATATGAAAATTTATTCTGTTATCAGAATTAATGCTTTTAATTAGACCTTTTTAGAAAACTTCTGTCATACAAAACATTATTTCACAGAGTTTTTTTACTCAACAAAAGTTATATTATTCCAGGTATTTCAGAGATAGCAACCATGGCTGATTAGGTAAAAGTTCTTCTATAGGCACTGTAATGCTCAAACTCGTACTGTTTAAGTAATTTCAGAATTTATCAAACAATGTGAGCTTGCTCTTAATAGGAACTTAGATGCAGTTGTAAATACAGTAGTATTTGACTGATTAAAACCTTCTTCACATTGTAGTTTTAGGTGGTGTACACACACACTTTTTTTTTTAAATGTATCAATAAGTAGATGATAAATACAAATTTGTTTAGTTTATAAACCCATTTGCTCATATGCTTAATGTGGTGGCTGTGGTCAGTCTATCAGGGATGTTAACTCCTTGCTTCCTAAATTGAGCAATAGATTCTTGACCCCTTGAAAGTCCTGAGTAACCCCATCTGATCTCACAGTTGAGCCTGCTGTGAGCAGCACTGGACTAGAGAACTCCTGAGGTCCAAGCCAGCTTCAGCTATTCTATGATTTTGTGATTGACTGAATCCTGTCTGAAGCTGCTTGACTTGCACTTGAAAACTTGAACAATTTTTTCAAGGCAGATAATGTAAGTACTTTCTTTATGTTCTTATAACCCACTAGCAAATGGTCTCCATCTTTTCTGAATGGATATTTTGTATTTCTTCTTTCCTTAACTAGACTTCTTTCTAGACTGTGATTATGTTTCTCTGTTTTTCTCTAAAGCAAAAGTAAGTTGTGTGGCACAAATGAAATACTGTCAAATTTTTTGGTGATATTTTTATGGTCCTCGTTGAGGAACTTGATAATTCAGTCAGTGGTGAAAATGAACTAATTGTATGGGAGGCATGTGGGCTTAGTGAAG
>NW_005054324.1:6214-18926 GCF_000277835.1 Geospiza fortis
AGGGAAAAAGAAGCTACAGAGCAGAAAGGTGTAGGGATGGTCTTGTAGCTGATAAATCTTATAAATATTTTTACTGGGTTAAATTATTTATAAGATGTATTTTATAAATACAAGGGATATAATATATAAATTATAGTCCCATATATAATGTATGGGACTATATATATAAATATACATACATACATACATTCATATACATACATACATATATATATATATACATACATATATACATACACTTCATATAATATATATGGAGTCCCATATATAACATGTGGGACTCCATATACTGATACTAATGATTTTGTTTAACATGAGGTTATGATACATCTTTTTAACAGGGCAGAAGTTACCTGCACAATGAAGTCTGTAAAGCAAAAGAGGACCATTGTGATCTTTACATAACAGTATCTTTTGAAGTTCTTGCATTAATTTCTATTTGAAGTACAGTATATCTTTCTGGGGAGAGTAAATCAATTGTTTTAAAATACTCCTGGTGATGGAGAGCCCACGACAATCCTTGGGAACTTCCTCCATTTGGTAATCTAAACTCTACAAATTATTTCTGGTCTAAACTTTTCTGACTTCAAATCCCTCATTAAAACTGTCCCTTGCTGTGTTGCCTGTAGAAAATGTGATAATGGATGTGCTGTGGATAGGAGGGCTCTTGCCTTTCCTGCTGTCCTGTATTGTTTCCTTGTTTCCTCCTGCTCTCCCCCTGAATCCACCTGTTTTGTCTTCTGTCATGCGTTTGGGTTTTCAACTTTCCCAGGCAGGGATTACCTACATGTTGTGTTTATATGGCATGGAATAGAGCAGGGTCTTAGTCCCTAGCAGGTGATCTTTGCTGATGAGCGTGTCATGAGGGCATAAAGGATTAAAAGAGGTTTGAGCTATTGTTGTCCTACTTTAAGAGCTTTTAAGCCTGTCAAGAACTACTGTAATCTTTGGGCATGACTTCCTTTGTGGCGAGGACTTCCTCCATTTCTGCTTTAAGGCCAATAAAGACTGGAGTAAATCATACCTCTCAAAAAGCCAGCTGATCTCAACGGAGGCAGGGGTAAAGGGAGGGAAAATTTCCAGTGGTAGAAAATCCCTTGCAGCCCTCAGCAGCCTGCTGTAGGGGTTAGGAATTCAGTGTTTGCTTGGCTCCGCATTCTATTCTGAATTTATCTTGCTTCAGATTTCCAGGATGTTGTTACACCTTTCTTAGAGAAAGAGAGGGAGGAATAAAAATAGCAGTGTTAAGGTTCTGTCCTGAGTTTGGGTACTTATGGGCCATTCTTAATTGTCCTATAATCTTCTGTTTTGTAAACAGATTCACTTTTTCATATCTAGTCCTGTTTTTCAGTCATTTCATGATACTTTGTGTTCTGTGAATCCTTCTTGTTTGAGCAGTGTCCTGTTTGAGTTGCGACTACCAGACTGGTGACCCTGTTTTATTAGGAGTGACCCCAGTGTCAAATGCTCAGGTAGCATTGCTTCTCAGATGTCCTTGATGATACAGAGATTACATTAGTCCCTTGTCGATGCTGTCTCACATTCATGCTGATAACCACTGTAATGCTTTCGCAGTTATTATTTCCCAGGAAGGTGTTTCCCATCCTGTGAAACATTATTTGTTGCTACATATAGCATACATATACATATACTTGTTCTTCTGGTTGTAAAATTGATGTGGTCTTCTCTCCATGCAACTTCTATGCCAAGAAATACGGGATGATCTGAAAGTTTCACAAAGGCTTTATCGTAAGCTGAGATCTTGGGCTAATCTCTTGATTTCCTGGCTGACTGCTGATGGTCATATGGGAAGGTTTTCTCTTCTTTGAGTCTTCATTCTCAAATAAATGAATTGTCCTGGAGGTAAGGTAACTGATGGTAGACTTGAGATGAGCTCAGTTTGTTAGAGCATGATGCTAATAATGAGGAGATTTGTGGTTCAATGCTGATATGGACCATTCACCGAAGAGTTGATGATCCTTGTGGGTTCTTTCCAACTCAGAAGATTGTCTTCCTGTTTTTACAAGTTTCCATCACAACATCATGCTTTCTTTATCCATCATAACTTGTAAATGTTGATACAGACTTCAGGAGCAGCAGTATAATGCTGTCACTGTTTTGTCTTCCTGTCATCTTCTCCATGTAGAAATCTTTTCTTCTCCTCAATGTAAATCCTGTCCTCTGCTTAGCTTCTCTTTCATGATGTAGAAAAAAGGATTCCTGTACGTTCCCTGAGCAGCAGGTGAGGAGCAGAACTGTGGCTAGTACAAAAAATCTGAGGTGGGTTTGTCCACTAGAAGAGATGGGAGTAAGAAGAAACAGGATAAGTAGCATCTGTTTTCTCTCAAAGCTGTTTGTGAATCCATTCCTGACTGGGCTGAGCCCCCAGAGAAGTAGAAAGCCTTGTGTTGTGCAGTAAAAGGAGAGAGGGTCCCAAACTGTTGGGGAGTCCCAGGATCACTGACCTCTGGCTGTGGTTCTCATGGGATCCTTCCCATGAAGAAGGATCTTCCCTTCTCTTGAAGATTATGGTGCTGTTGTGTGAAGAAATTAAAGAGAACTAAAATCAGGCTGTGTTGTCAGATGTATACTGTAGTGCATTTAAAAGCACAGAGAACCCAAATGAGGAGAAAATACAGAAGGGAAGCAGTGTTCTCTGCAATGGAATAAGTTTAAAGAGAAGCTTCCTTGTTTAATGCTGTGGCTTTTCTTTCCATAGCTGATTGGATCAATAAAAGAATATAACAGAGATCTCTGTACCTTTCCTTGTTATTTTAGCGGCCTCTCCGATCCTGCCCACAACTGATACGAACTTAAGTGAAGCCTATTTTTCATCCTGTTCAAAAATTTAATGTTACTTGGGAAAAAATAATCAGTGAAGCATTTTGCAGCAGTAATTATTCTCTCTATTTTCTGGTATTTACTCTTAATTAGTCTTGAAAACTAGATGACTGTGGAACATATGAAGAAGTTGAAAGCTCGTTTTGTCTGTTTTGCCTACTTTCTTTTTTTTGGTAAGTCTGCACTCCTAGCACATACTCTTCAAGAGCTCTGTTAGAAGGTCTGGAAGGAAGACTGCTAGCTGGATGTGTCATTACTGGATTTAGAACTCTTTAGAAAACTGAGACCCTTTTGCTGATGTTTACTCTAGTTTCTTTATCAGCAGATTCCAAAGAAGTCCCTCTCTGGTGGGGAGTCTGCAGGGTTACCTGTTACAGTGGTAAGCTCTTTCACATTTTCTCTCCTGGCTGCTAAAATGGGATTTCTAAAATGTCTGAAGTGTTGTCCCACTTACAGGTCATAGGTTATAGGTATCCATTTAACACAGCTATCCAGTGTTACTATTACAAAACTTTTGGTCTGTTAAAAATCGTATGGTAGAGAGATGCAGAGAATGACATGAATACTAAATACAGGTCTAAGAACTCATGGTATTGCTTCTTTTCAATTAATGACTGCATCATATACCGTGTCTAATTCAAGTGAAGTGGTTGCAGAACTTCTGGAAGGCTTTAATGGAGTGCTTCAGATCTTGTTTATCAGATCCTGGTTAAAAAGCATATCATTTGAACATAAACGGTGCCATGTTATCGTTTTCCCCTGGAAGATTTAGTGGAGTACTCAGGAGAGCTGACAGGAATGGCGGGTGGCAAAAGAGACATGCTTAGTTGCCTAACGTGATGGTCTTGTCACACTGTGATGTATCGGCCTGAAAAGTCTTCAGTGTCTTACGCATACGGTAGGAAGGAAGCTTTAACGTGTCAAATTAAGAAAAAAAATTAGCCTATAATAACAGTGTTGCAGATGATTTGCAGGGAGTTTTTTTAATCAGGGATATTTCATATCCTCCTTTACACCTAATTCGTCTTGCTTTCTAGGAATGTGTAATTAATATTGTAGTTATGCTAATTTGAAACAATGATGATTGCAGCTCACTGAAATTATGTGTTCTACTTAATTGAACTTGACCAACATTACTTGGAGATGACTCAATACTGCATATGGTACATTCTATCAATATAACTTTTTATTTTAAACAGTTTGAGATACAGTCTGATTATTTTATATAATCAGTTTCTGTTTCTATATATATGTGGCACTGAATTTTATCATGATGTTAGGTTTTGCTTCATCCATGGTTCAAAGAGTGCATAAAGTAAGCTTCCTTCTCAATTTTCTTGGTATGTATGGGTTCTGATATAGAAAAATACTACAAAAACAGGTGAACTGCTTGTTTCAAAGCTTTTGATGACTTTCAGTATGTAAACTTTATCTCCAGTATGCACAAATATCATCTGTCTTTGCATATTACTAGACTTCAGATGGTGTAAAAGCAGTTTATGCATGGATGCTGGTGGCAGCCACTCCATCCGGTGCACTATTGTGCTGGAGAGCGCATCCCTGTGCCCAGGACAGGTCAGGCTGGCAGCCAGGGTTCCTGTCTTCTCAGGTGGCAGTCCCAGGCACTGCAGCAGGAGCAGGCACTGGCGAGTTGGCACACTGTGGGGCTTCGGGAGGAGCTGGCAGCAGGGGAGTGTTTGTGCTTACCCCTGCTGAAGGGTGCTGCTGCCTTCCTGCATCCCTGTCCTCTGCTTGTGCAGGTAGAGCTCTGGGCAGCCAGAGAGGAGGCAGGGAAGGGGAGTTGTGCTTTCCTGGGTAAAATGGTGTGTAGCTGTTCCTCAGGGACTTCTGCACCTCTTTGGCCTGGAGGAGGACTGAAACAAAGACAGACAATCTCTAAGCTGAATGCAGAATCATTTTATTGTACTGGCTACAATGTTAAACAATGTTTTAAAAGGTAGGCTTATTATTTGGGGAAAAAATACTGTGTTTAGGCTGTATAGGAATACCATCTTGCATTTAGAAATGTATAATTATGACTGTGATCTTCCAGTAAATATTTTGGTTACTGTGTGTGAAATAAAATTACATTTTCTTATCATTTGATTTGAATAAAACATCAGTGTCTCTACCAAAATTATGAAGTTGTATAGTGATGAAGGTAAGTATTTGAAAGCATTTAAAATGGTTTGAATTTCAATATGCTACCTGTACTTTTTGATCATAAAATGAAAAAAAAATTCTTAGTCTCAAAAATTTTCTTAGTGACAAGCATAGAACTTATATGCTGACAAAATATACATTGAAATATTAACAAATAAAATTAATTCAATAAACAATTTCACTTATTTTCATTTGGAGGAATCTTATTTTCTTCAACTGCTAGTCATTTAAAGAAGCATGTATTTTATTTAAGAGAAGGTTTTACAAGATAAGCTAGCAGTGTTGCAGATTAAAAATGTAGGAGTGTTTTCCTTTTATTGTAACATATGATGTGTTTTGAGTGTGGGCATGGAGATGGGAACCTTGGACTTTCAGTTACCTTAATTCTTAAAACCAAGACAGTAACATACTGCTCAAAAAAGTTCCCAAAGTTGTAAGAATCTTCAAATACCAGTCTCTGGTATCCATGAGAGTAACTTGCAATTTAAAAGTAAGACAAAAATAATGCAAAATTAGACCTCTTGTAGTGAATTATTTATGCCTCTCATTTAGCTATATCTTCACTATTAAAGTTTACTTGAGAGACCTACCTTTAACTAGCACTATTTCCTAACATAATAACATCAACAGAAGTGAGGCAGCATTAATCTTTCTTGAATTGAATGCAGATTGATGTTGTTAAGAGTATGCTGCTCTACAGTTTTCAGTTTTGATTTTTTTAAATAACATAGTGTCCTAAAACTTAGGTGTTTTGTTTTTTTTTTTTTTTTCTGAGAGGAAATTTTGGAATTTTGTTTTTATTGCTGGCTTTTAATTCAGTAATTTACTTAAATGTTCTACTGTTTAAATTTTAAGCATGAAAGACTATGATTTCATGTGAGAGCTTCCTGTTAAGCCTCATCATCAAACACCAGTTAAGGAATTGAATTTTAAAAAGAAAAGCAATGGAGAGAAATGTTTATATCAAAAAAGGAAATGTGGGGATAAATAAAGTAGTGTAATGCAATAAACTGTGAAGTTAAAGCCGTGTCCTTGTGAGAGTTGATCTTCAGTTAATGTCTGAAATGAAAATTTGAATAAAAGACATTGCTACTGTGAAATGATTAGACATATTCCCTGTTGAGGCATTTCACGGACTCATGGGATCATTTGGGTTGTCCAAAAGGGCGTTTCACCATGTCCTTTACTTGTATTTATGTGGCAAGCATATTTATATATTATCTCATTATTTGAGAAATCTCTTTCAAATTTGAATGTGTATCTCCTATATAAAAGCTTCTGCTTCCATTATCACTGTGTCAGTTTGTATTGATCTGGTCGATACAGAAATCTCTTCAAAAGACTTTGCATTATTGAGGTGAAAAACCTGCTAATGATGCAACAGTGAGGTTTTTTCAGCCTTTTTGCCCTGTGGTAAGAAAAGGTCTTCCTATTTGCCTCCCCAGTATAATTTTTTTTTTTTTTAACCTATGAATGTGTGTAAGGTAATCACAGCGTGACAGTGTTGTCTGATTGTTGATCCTGTCAGGTTCACCTGTCTTACTCCTGCATTACGGACCAGTGACTTCAAGAACCTACTTAAGTGATCACAAACTATTTTAGGCTCTTCTTAATAAAGACGTGTAAACATAATAAAGCCCGATGCATGGACATTGTGCATGAGAGTGGCCACTTCGGGGTAATTTTAGAGCCAGACATTCTGCTCCAGCCTACTCTCCTTCTGCCACCAGGAGGACTTGGAAAGCAACAGCAGGCTCCAGGGAGAGGACTTGCTCTGCATCCCTCTTAGCTCCTCATACTTGGAAGCAGTTGCTGTATGCAGGACAGTGGAAGTAAGCCTGTTCAATTGCACCACTGGAGTTCTGTCTCATCAGTGAGACTGTTGATGTCACCTGTTTCACCTCTCCTCCCCTCCATGGGAAGGCTGTACTCTAATGGGGTCAGAGGCACAGGCAGCTGAGAGAACATTGTTACTAGTCTCTGTAAATGCCATAGAATCTTCTGGGCAATCTCCATTGTCCATTCCTAGGATGATGAATTTATCTTGGCTCCAGACATCTGTCAGTGTCCTCCTATTAGGTATTTCCTCTCTCTTCAGTTCTTGGACAAGTGAAGATTTCATCCCAGGTAATTTATAGCCAGTTGCAGGACAGCATCTGTGCATTATACAGATGCTGTTTCTTGCTAGAAGCAAGGGTGTTTTGGCACCCTTGCTGAAATTTGCTATGGATTTAGACAGCATTTGTATGGATATGTATCCATTTGTATGGATATTCAGTATGTGGTCTGTAACTTTTTAGTATTGTAGTGCATACTCTCATATAGTTATAAGTCTGACCTCTCATTAATAATTTATTTTCTTCTCAGATGGTAACTGTGTTCATTTCAGGGTTCTTCCATATGTCCTGTCTGTCACCCTTAAAGTTTTCATCATGGTGGTGGTAGTCATTGCTGTTAACTTGTGTCCCTGTGTGCCTTTTTTCATTTACTTTTACAATTGTTTCCTTGATAAGGGGTGCCACAAAGGTGCAAAACCTGAATCTCTCCAAATGTCTCAGTCTCTTTCCAAGTATCTGGGTCCCAAGGTGAACACTTGAAACAAAAATTATATTACTGCAAATCCTTGGGCTCACTGGAGAAACTATTAACTCTCAATTTGTGAGAGCTCTTTTGTCTGTGAACAGATTCTAGTCTGTGCTTTCTTTTTCTGACAATACACTTCCCAGCTAACCTCTGCGATGCCTTGTGCCACAAATCACCTAACACTAAGTATGTCTCCCCTCTGTGAGCTCTCCCACTCTGTATTCTTTCAGCTGTCTGGCTATTGTTTCTCATGCTACAGAAAACTTTCACTGTGGTGGCAGTGTGAGGCCACAGGACAATACTCCTCCAGTTCTTTGCCCAGTCAGACAGTGACGCCTGACAGATAAGTCTTTCTGACTTTTGCCACTTTCCCAAAATACTCCACTGTCACTGTGTGGGTGCTGAAGACTTATAAGAGCTTTGTGAGTGTTTTGTGAGCACGAATGAGAACATTACGCTTTACTTCAGTTAGACCAGTCCCTATAAATTCCAGAGAGGGATGTTTGACATTTATTGTGTTTGTTTGTTACCAGTTCCAGTGTCCTCTCCCTCAGCTCTGTAAAAGCCCATCTGTTGCGCGTGTCTGCTCACGCTCACCAAAGGAGTAAGCTTCCATTTTCTACCCTTTCCCAAGTTCATCAAAACCTTG
The DNA here is from genome assembly GCF_000277835.1 of Geospiza fortis. Taxonomy (NCBI): domain Eukaryota; kingdom Metazoa; phylum Chordata; class Aves; order Passeriformes; family Thraupidae; genus Geospiza; species Geospiza fortis. Next base: position 14,451 of record NW_005054324.1, read on the forward strand.
TTAAGATATTTGTCTAGTGGCTGGTTTGACTTAAACCTTACAATGCACAGCTTCATGGGACTGCTTTGTAATGTCCTAACTGCCTGTGAATGGCTGCACCTTTCCATGAAGGTGCAAAAAGTCTGGGATAAGTGAAGGTCTTTCTTTTTCATATGCATTTTTTTAACTCTGGGTGCATGTAGAGGGAAACTTCTAAAGTTGTGGCCACATTTTATCTTAATCACTGTTTTTCCTCCTAAACTTTGGACCCGCAAGTTTCCTCATCCCTCACTTGACATCAGGGCAGCACAAGTGAGTACCATGTTTTTCACAGATTCAGCACTTGAGCTTATATCTTGACCCTTTTGGTTTATTAGCATGGGCAGAGCCTCTACATTATTGCTGAAAGGAATAAAGGTTTTTCCATGTTTGCTGGCCTCTTAGTGCATAGAGATTGATCACAATTTACAATGAATGGCCAAAGGAGGATTTTTTAACTTGATGAACTTCGAGTCCAGTGTGCAGTTTTGGGAGCCACAATGTAAAACAGATACAAAGCAATTAGAGAGCGTCCAAAGGAGGAGCAGGAAGATTGTGAAGGGCCTAGAAGGGAAAGCCTTATTAAGAGCAGATGAGGTCACTTGGTTTGTTCGGCCTAGAGGAGACTCATTGCACTCTACAACTTAGAAGAAGAAGAGGAGGGACAGACACTGATCTCTGTGGTGTCCAGTTACAGGACCAGAGGGAATGGCCTGAAGCTGTGTCTGGAAGGTTTGGGTTGGATGCCAGGAAAAGGTTCTTCACCCAGAGGGTGGTTGGGCACTGGAACAGGCTCCCTAGTGAAGTGGTTACAGCACCAAGCCTGACAGAGTTCAAGAAGCATTTGGACAATGCTGTCAGGCACATGGTGTGATTGTTGTGGCTGCCTTGTGCGGGGCCAGGAGTTGAACTCGGATGATCCTAATGGATCCCTTCCAACTCAAGATATTCTGTTATACTGTATTCACATCTTCATGAGGCATTTTGTGGTGTCTGAGACACTGAAGGCATTGCAGTTTACGTGGAGACCTCTGAGGTCATCCACTAGGGAACTTATAGCAGAAGCTTAATGGCTTGGAGGCATCCACAGTGTGAGTGTGCATGTGGACTGTCATTCAACTGAAACATGTATAGTTTATATATTTTATTTGTACTATAATAATTATTGTATTCTGTTTTTGCCTGACTTTCCCATGTCCTCTGGGTTTTTTTAAGTTCTGTGTTTCTTTGTGGTTCAGAGGGATTTAAATTGCCACTTGGAAAGCATTTCTTGGCATTCTCACTCACTCCATGGAAGATTCTACTGGCCCTGCAAAGGAGAAAATTTTTCTACTCTCAAGTAATAAAGCATTTCTCAGAGTGTGAAAATACCTGTGGAGTGCACATCATGAAAAATTCCAGTGGTTAATAGGTAACCATTGAGCCCAAAGAAAATGACTAATATTCTTCTTTCTTGGTAACTGAAAATAATGACAACAGGCTATTTCAGCCATTCAACAGAATGCCAATATCTAATGTGAATGGAGAAAGCAGACTTCTGGAGTCTTCAACAGGAAATAAAGATTCTGTTTCTTAAGATACATAATTAGTAACAGCTATCTCTGGACCTCATGATTTCTTATTCTCAAATCAGTTTGTCCTCTTCTGCCTTATGTTCAGCTGCTGAGTTTGATCTGCTCTTGAGAGATGGTATCTGCTCCCTCTTATGGGATTTATTTCACTGCCACTCAAGTTTTAGCTCAATTGTTTCTTGTGTCAGCATAGGACCATTGCCATATTTGCTCTGAATGTCCTCAAGAAACAAAACACCCATGATTTTAGATGTTGTTTATTCTTTTTGAGGGTCCGGTCCCTAAGGTTAGGTACAACTTTGGTACTGATGTTGTAATGACAAATTTTTAATCTGACAGTCATCTTCTGTTTGAAATTTAATGCTGATTTTTTTGGTATATTATGCATTCTCTTTGCTCAGTTGTAAACTATATGGAGCTTTATATGAGAGGCTGATATAAGAAGATGAATAAATAGATGAAATATTCTTGTTGAACACTGAAATTTGGGAACTTTAAATAGTCAGGCATAGACATGATGGTTCCGCTTAGCAGTCTGATCACATAGCATATAGTTAAAATATTATATGCTTAATGCAGTATGTAGTTACTCTATTTTATTAAACATTTTGTGCGTTTTTCTATCCAGTGGAGAAGGTCTGAGCCTAGATTTTTAAAATGCCTATTAAATTATCTTAAGCAAAACTAGTTAACAAATCACAGTAACCTAAGTGTAACTTGCTAGATACTGTAAAATCATTGGTGGCTACAATAATTATTTTAGGTAATATAAAACCTGCATTACAAAGGCAAGGAATCTATTAGCTGCTCTTTTGGTACCTGTGTATGATATTTTTAGGTGTAGCTGTCCCTGTCTTAGTAAGCTGTTCCCTGTAAGAGGTTGTTTCTGTCCTGTTTTCCCCAAGCATTCGGCGTTGCCTCCAAACACTGCTTTCTCTGGGTAGTTATGATAAGTCTGTCCATTTCACTCCCAGTGAGCTTGCCCTCAACATTGAATATGATTGATATTAAAATAGGTTTGTTCAGAGGGACTTAACACCATGCTTTTGGTGGAAACACAATGTAATGAAAAAAAAAAAGAAAACCGAATTCTATTTTAAACTGAGCAGCCGAGTGCTTCGCCAGCTTTTTCATCCCTCATACCTTAATTTCCGAAGCAGTGTTTTCTGAACGTGGGAATTCCATGTTCATAGCAGGTTGTTTTGCAGGTGTTGCCTTCTGATCCAGGGCACTGGGGCTTCCTGAATGTGAAGAACCCTGGGAAATGCCATCAAAGTTGTTGCTTTCTTTTATCCTGTGCCTCCGTTGGTCGTGGCAATGAAATGGACACCTACGGAGAAGGGAGTTGGTGGGAGGGATGAGACTCTTCCTCTGACAAGAAGTGCTTACCTTTCCCACCTCTCCTGTGCTTTTATGTTAGCATCTTCCTTCTGTGCAAACGTCTTTAACATTCATTCATACATAAGGGGTTTCTAGTTGTTATAATACTCTCAAGACTGACAAATTTGTGTAACATTCCTAAAACTCAGTACAGAATACAAATCAACCCCTGTTAAGATTCTTAACTATTCAGCTATGATTTTTGGTTTGATGCCAGCTCTGTAGTCATCCTATGCTGTAAACTCAGATCTTGGATGCATTAGCACCTGAGGATGGCCCTTCCAGCTTGGTGTGGACTTGCACAACCTTTGCCTTATTTCCACCTTGTGCTTGGTGTCCCCTCCTTATGCCTTGTTACAAAGTTTGGTTCTCTTTTTATGAAAAATCACCACTGTCATCTCTGTCTCGGTCCCAGTTATTTAAGGAATGTTACAAGTGTCACCTTTCAGAATCAGAACAGGACAGTAAAATTAATTCAGTAATTTCAAATAGTATTATCACACACTTTTAGGAACTCATGTAAAATTCAGAGGTGTCAGAATGTACAAAGTGTTCATTATTTTTGATATTTTTAAAAACCTCGTTCGTAGGTTGAAGACTTCCGATATATATTTTTGAACCTTATTCCATCTCTGATATGAGATACACATACTTCTTCTTTTAAGGCGTAAAGTTCTGCTAGGATTACATGGACTCTATGAAAGCTGATATAAAAATTAACATTTTGAGAACTGGCAATACCACAATGAATCCCAGTAGCATAAATAATGTTGGTCTAAACTAAAAAGTTATAAGCTAGTAAAAAAAATCATTCTTACAAGAGAAATGGCACATTTTTAGAACTTACTGGCTTATAATAAAATCCCTTGTATCCATGTAGAGCTTCTTGACACACCTGTGAAATGTTTTACAGTAGAAGCTCTGAGTGCTGAGTACTATGGACAGCAAAAAGGAGAAATTTTAAGATTTTTAGAGAGTACTCCCTTGGCATTAAATATCATACCTTACTTTTTCTTGTGTTCTTGTCTCCTGCAGCTACCTATAAACTCCAGTCCCTTAATGCCATCTCAGTTTTCTATTTTTGTTGTAAATCTCTTTGTTCAATAGGAACCTGTAGTGTTCCTTCTTTCTGTTAAACATAATAATAAAGAATATGAACAGAAGGAATGAAAGCAGGACAGCTGTGAGTTGTACCATGTGAAAGCTGCCCTTCTTTCTGAAGGAGATACAAAAGGCGGGGCAACATTTAAAGGACTGGAACTAGGAAAGAAGTAGGAAGAATCACCAGAGAGAGGATCTCAGAGATATTTCTGTAAATTTAAAATAATAAAATGAAAAATTGCGGAAGAGAAACCAGAGATTGAGACAAATTTTCAGTAAACCCTGTGGTAGTGTCTCACTTCAGTGTAATCTCTGTGCATCAACTCCAGTATGCCTTAGATTTCTCTAAATCTTTTCAGCTTGCTGATTTGATAAATATGCTACAATTTTTGTATTTGTGTTGTTA
>NW_005054324.1:18955-54189 GCF_000277835.1 Geospiza fortis
TGAACATGGAAGGGAGCAGGCTGAGAAGGATGGAGGTCATGAAGGACTGGGCTTGGAGGTAAACTGCAGCTGCAATAGGATTGCACCTGGAGTCACCTACAGAGCTGGCGTACTGAGATCTGCTGTGAGCCATCTTCAGGGTGGTTCTTGCAGTTCAGGATTTCAGAGGGGAAACAAGATGGTCATGTGAAAAGGGAGATCCTTTGGTACTGTGGTAAAATGAAAGAATAAACTTGGACTCTTTCCACTGGACAAAATTTCTCTCAAATTGTCATGTAAGGCATTTGTGTGAATCGCTAATGTCATCATATTGAAGTTTAAATTTCCATAATGCCTTAATTTGCATGAAAATGTACTTATGCTCAGAACAGTTATCTTATACTTTTCTAGATCTTATATCCACATCTTCCAGGTTCCACAGATAGTGCCTTTAATAATGAAGTCACTCAGCTGTCAAGGGGAGAATACAGATGCTTCTCTACAAGAGCTGTGGGTATTTGCTGTGGGTAAAAATCTGGCCTGTGCTTTGCTGTGAGTAGGGAGAATCAAAGTGGACTGAGTGACAGTTGGTTTTGCAGCCAAGAAACATAGATGAGCAGCTGGATATGTGTCTGGATGTGGACCTGCAGCCTCCTGCAGATTCTTTGGCAATATCCTGGATGTAGTGTCCGGTGGAGGGTCTTGTCTGGCACTTGGCAGCAGAGGCTTTAGCTTGATAATAAATCATTCTCAAAAGTCACTTTTCTCTAAAGAAAGGTTGTTATATTCAAAGATCGAGTTGGAAAGTCTGGATAAAAAGTACTGTGTTCTTAAAACCTTCTAAAGCTTAGTTTCAAGCATTGAAAGCTTGAACAACTGTTTTTCAGATTGTTGACAAAATGCTTAGTCATCATTAATTTGGAGCTATATAGTAGCCTGGGAACCTCTGAATGTCACCAGTGAAACCAGGTTCTACTACTTTCATAAGTTTTTCCTCCCCTCTGTTCTCCCCTGACATCTTTGGCTTGCATGGCTAAAGGATGACCTTTAGTTAATGTCCACCTGTGTGTGAGTCTTGCTTGCAGTTTATCAACAGGACCAAATGATGCTTAGTTCTCCAAATACCTGCCAAAACTCCATCTCTCTGCTTAGGCTCTTTGTCTTTTACTTTCAGGAGCTGCAAGACCTTTCTTCCAAAAACTCATTAAAATTATTTGAGAGTTCTCTGTGTTGTGTGTTTTGGTTTGCAGTACCCTTTGCTCACACTACTGACTAAGTAGTTTTATCTCTCCACTTGTGTTTTTTGCAATTTGCTTTAATACAGACAGAAGGTGAGCATAAGAGCAGACCACATACTACATAAGACTACATAAGTAAATCTACTCAGCAAATCCAGGAACAGTCATATGGGACACATGATGACTCAGGAAAATGCCCTTTTTTTCCTTTATATTGTTCTCTGTTTCCTCCCCACCTCTTCTAAGTACAAACAAACAAATAACTTACAAACCCAGCTCTTATTTCCATTGTGTAAACTGGAAGGAAGTGGCATATAAATTTAGATACTCTTTACTGTGAGACAGATTGAGTAGCAATTTGACTGTAACCCTCAAATTGTTTTAGCTAGGGATTATTGTGAGGGTGGGAAGAAGTGTGACTCTGGGCTTGTTTGGGCAGGATTTCAGTAATTGTTGGAGCTACTGGATAGCCAATGGCATATTCAGACAGTGGACCCAGGTATTTTCTGAGAAACAAGTCTGAGCTAGGGTCTTCAGAAGAAAAAAAAGTCCTGTGCCGGAGAAAGTAAAGAGGTAATGTGTGAATGAACTAGAAGTTGGTTTATTGTTAGTACTGAACTGGAGACAGTCAGTCTTGGAGTGGAGTTGTAGTTTCATGGACAGCTGATCTCTTATGATATGCTGTTGCCAATTTTGAAGAGAAGGGGTTTTCCCTGGTCCCCTGCCTTCAGCCTGCCACTCCCTTCCCTCTTCTCACATCTGTGGGCTCATGTATGTGGGCTTGTGACCTTTCTTGGTCTTCGTCTGGAGCTCAGCAGACTCTGCTTCTTTGCTTCAAGTTAACTCAGCAACACAAACAAAAAAACCAAACAAATTTGTGAAAAATAAATTTCTGAAAAAAAAATAGCAAATGCCTATGTAGGCTTTCTTCCTTTTCTGTGACCTGAATTCCTGAATTGGCTCATAGAGGGATCTGAGGTTGCTGTAGACTTTATAAGGTAAGCAGTGGGAGCCAGTGACTGATGTGGAAAGGCAGAAAGAGAGAAGAGGTGGGAAATACTCCCATTGTGGTAGTAGTCAGCTGTTAAACCACTAGCCCCATCTTAAGAAACAGTTCCGTGACCACTGATTGGCCTTAAAGAATCACCTGCATCACTGTGAGCAGTGTTGCTGAGGATGGTGTTCTTGCAAAACAGTTGCAAAAGTGGGGATTGCCCAACTGGGAAATCTCTGAATTGGAAAACCTACTAAGATCCAAGTTTCAGACATAAGAAACCAGAGATTGTGTCTGCTTGCTCAAAGTCAGCATCGTATTCATGCAGACGCGGGCTGGAATGCATTTGAAGAAAGGAGCTAATGTGTAATTTTACTTGGGTAGCTGGATTTCATATTTATTAAGTATCTTAATCCGTAAAGTATAGAGCATGCATAGGTTTTTTGTTTGTTTTGGGTTGGTTTTTTTGGTTTTGGTTTGGTTTGGTTTGGTTTTTTTTGAGAGCTAACCGCTTCATTGGTTTGTTCCAAACTATACTTTTGCTGGCATGGACATCATGCAAGTCATCAGTGTTTTTGACTCAGCATTTCCCCAGTTTCCTAGTGATGCACAATATATTCATGCAGCACCTGCCTCGTTACATGCAGTGTAACAGCCTGGGGTTCCTCTCTGTACGCTGAAGTTTCATGCTTGTGTTGATGTAGTGTTTCCAGAAGTCTGTATATGATGCACATCACCATGGTGTGTAAGCAGCTGTATTGGTGAGGTTGCTAAATAGTCAAAGTATTAGCTAAGTCTTTTAAGCATTTCCTAAATGTTATTCATAGACTATCAAAAGAAAACTTTGTAGTCTGTGCATTTAGGAAAGATTTATTTCTCTCTCATGTAAACAAGTCACACACATGCCCTTTTTTTGTCTTCAAATGCCAAGCTATTTTTCTAAAAAGGAGCAGCAGGAGTTTTGGTGTGTTTTAATGAAAGTGAAGTAGGTTGATCAAAATGTTTACTTCTAACTCTTTGCTTTTTGCAGTCTCTTTACATCTTTGTTACAAAATAACAAATTAAATAGATTCCGCAATCAGTAAAGACAGAAATTTTGATAGGACAAAATCAAATATCTTCAAAACTCAGTTTTTCTTTTCACAGCTGTGATAGCAGTGAGTTGTTATATTGTTACTTGAGAGTGAAGTTCTAGTGAATAATGTTGTGTTACAATAAAAGATAAAATAGTTCAGTCCACAATTAAGAAGATGTTGATTAAAATTGGTTTATTACTTTAAAATCAAATCCCCAAATTTTAGAACTTTGATAACAGCCTATGTTTATAAATAAAGCTTCACAGAAGAGCAGAGGATTAGATCTGCTCATTGTGCCAAGAGTGGAGAACTTTGAAACATGAAGAAAACCTCTATTGTGAGGCAATATAAAGTATATTGGGGTACTGTGTAATGTTTCAATGAGCTAAAAATCTGCTTGGAAAACTGTTGTTTTGTTTCAGTGATGAAATATTGTTTATTAAACTTCCAATATATATTAGAATTTCCAAGGGGAAAGCAGCATATCCTTACTGTGAAGTGTCTTTCTTGTAGGTGCCACTCTGTTGTAAATTTAACTGACCCTAGGAGTATTGGTCTTTTAAAGCACATAAGAATAGGATTTATGGTTCTGAGTTAATAAAATATGCTGATGCCACTGTAAGCCCTATTTAGATAGACAGCAGTAATCTCTGTTGAGCAGTATGAAACCGTCTGTCTCTAAGTACTGGAAAGTTAATAGTTCACAGCAAGGTTGTACCACATCCAGAGATGAGAAAAATGTGTCTGAAATCAGAAGAGTTTAGCTGCATGATTTTATTTTCTTTTGTAATTGTATTCTTTCTCCTGTGCTCATATTGTACGTCATGTCAAGTAAACAAGATGCTCAAAGAGCACAGAGGAAAATGTGCTTTTTAAAGTTCATACTCTACCTTACTTTTGTTGGCTTTAGCACAAGGAACAAGATTCTTCAGAATCTACAAGGTGAATCTGAAGTATATGAAATTGGTGTTAAAAGATGGGTACATTTTATGTTCATAAAGAAAACACATGCAGTTCAATAATGAGATGCATTAAGAAGGCTAAGTTAATATGTTGCCACATTGTATATTTTATACAGTATAAAAATACTGTTTCAAAATTTTTATCTTTCATGAAAGGAGTTGATAGAATTATGTTTGAAAAGGTAACTTAGAATGTGTAATTTTTCTATTGTGTTTGAAATATTTGACATTTAAATATGTGGTTGTATTTACATATATTGCATTTTCATTACAGCTAATCCTCTTGAAAGTTGGTTGGCAGATGCCTTAAGCAGTTCTCTAAAATTGGGACAGATACAGTATTCTGCAACGTTGGAATTTAATTGCAAATAAAGAACATTTTGTAATTGGTTTTTTTCACTTTAAAGATTCCACTTTTAAATTTTAAAAGACAATTGTTGTATGAAAACAAATGAAATATACTCTAGTGAAGGATTATATCTGAATATATATTAGTTTCATGTTATTTTATTATAAAATAGTAATAATCAATGTTTTATATGCTGCAAACATAATGATTACCTCTCTGAGCAACTTAATATATTAAAGTAAATAAGTTTATGGGAACAAACCATTCCATGTTCATCTATGGCACACATTTTTACAAAAGGAAACAGTTTTCAATGCTAAGATTGCTTTATAATTTGAAAGGAGAACAGAATAAGAAATAATTTCTTTGACAAGTGTTATGTTTGTTATAGTCCACAAATACATGATGTCCATATGTGCTGGGATTTTGATTTTTGTTTTGGGGCTTTAAAAACAAATATCCCCAGCATTTTTTCACCCTATGGCTTAGCTTTTCCTTTATTCAAATGTTGAAAGATATAGCTAAATATAGCGAAATGTTTGGTTCTGTCTCTAAACTAACTTATCAAATACCCTTAAGTTCAAATAATTCAATAATAGACACTTAAAAAGTCTGAAATACAAGGGAGAAAATAAATCTGTGTTCCTCTTTGGAGATACCCGTTGCAGAATTTGATGTATGATCTGGACTAAATGAATCTTTTTCTATTAATTAAAGTTGGATTTGTTTCAAACTCAAGATCCATTATGTGTAGAAAAGTATCCAGCAATTGCTCTTGTCTTACAAATAACTTACAGTCCACTCCCTTTTATGCTTCATCCTAACAGTGGCTGGATTCATCCATTCAAACATCAGGTGCTTCACTAATGCTCCTGAGCTGGGAGAGCCCCTCTCGCTGCCTTTCCATACAGGGAAAACCACAGGCTCTGCTGGGAGCATTGCATTAGGGAGAGATTATATCCTGCATAGATGTTTAAAGTTAGGTAGGATTAGTCTGATTTTAGTATTGCATGAAAGCAAGTAAAAATGGTTCAAACCTAAATTATTTCACCAGGCGTTTCCAATTTAGTGTTTGACTCTGGGTTTGCTCCTTGTTAATCCCTTTGGTCTTTGCTTTTGCATCTTCTTTTTATCAATATAGTTCTTCTGAGCTATTTGTTTTCCCTGATGACAGTGTAAAAGGCCCTTCATGTTCACATGATAGCTTTTTAATACTTGTATTCTTACAAAGCTTTCACACCTTTTTTCTGGTAAGTTGCTGCTTGGTGGCAGCAATTCACAATTATGAAGTGCCCAGTGACTGCACTGAGCCAGCTCAGTGTTCCTTCCAAAGCCTATCTGCCTTTTGAAAAGAACAAAATACAGTGGGAGATTATGCCTGTAAGTTTGTTTGTCAGATTTTTCGGTCCATGTTTCCCATGTGTTGGCAATTTGTTTTGGTTGTGTTGGGGTCCCAAGTCTCGCTCTTTGTGGTCTTTGTGGAGGGAGGGAGAGTTCTCCAGAGTCCTGGTGGTGGTTTAGAATTGTCCTTGATGAATGTGTGTGTTACTGCCAAAGTCTGCGACAAAATACCTGGTCTTAAAATAGGTCGTTTGTTTAATGCCACCAAGATCTGCTAGGCTTGCTTCCACCTTTCACCAGTCTCTGTCTCTCTTGGGCACCACCTTGCAGTGTAGTTGAGGCAGCTGAGCTTCCAGCCCGGCCCTGGCCTTGCCCGTGGTGGCAGGGTGCGACGGGCACCCCTGCCCTGCCGGGGCCGCTCTGCCCGCCTGGCTGCGGCAGCGCTGGGAGCAGAGGGCAGCAGATAACGAGCAGGCAGTCAAACAGCTTAGTCAAAGAAAACACCCAGTGAATGCTGTGGGCTGCTCATCTTCCGTTTTCATCAACTCGTTCATGGGATCCAGTGAATTGGGAACTAGGATGAAGGTTATCATAATTTTGATGCAAACACTTATATGGCTAATCTCTTTCTAAATGCTTATGTTTTTAATCTCAAGCCTCTTTATGATGTGGCTGAGCTGCACTTTTTTTAATTTGACTTTGTTTTATGGGGAAATATTTTATATCAGATTGCTTAAGCTCTGGGCTGTCATGTAAATACCTTCTGTCAAGTATATAATACACATTTTAAAGTTTGTCTAAATATTTATGCTCTTGAGGGGGATCACTGTATCTCTCAACAGACAGTTAGAACCTAGGAAGTAAATAAATCAAACTTCTTTTTTTTCAAATCTTCATTGTTTTTTCAAGAAATTGTAACTGTTTGGAAGATATTTGAATCTTACCAAATTCTGGAAGGTAATTTTATTATTTACTTGAGAAAAAACTACCTCCTGTCTTTCAGAAATGCCTGCAAATATATTTATTTGCATAAATATATATTTTTAAAAATTCTTGTATTTCTTCTGAAAACTAAAGACCAAAATATGAGCTGAAGGAAATGTGTGCCACCACATTTTTAGTTATCTTTAGAAATGCTATGAAGCACATTTTTAGTTACTTTAGATTTGCTTCCAGTATGTGCTTCATGGATTAGTTTTTTCTTATTTTAGTAATTTTCCTGCCTATATTACATGGGTAAGATGTCTGGTGTTCTAAGTCTTTAAAATGAAATAATTAATAGTTCAGTGAGATTCAGTAGAGCAAAGTTTGGTAATTTTCACTCATTTCCAGATAATGAGCTCTATTTTTCCTCGTTTGTATGAGAAGGAAAATTATTTACACTGGAGTTTAGAATGTGGTTTGTAATCATTAAGAGTTGCAATAACTGTGATTGATATCAAGCACAAGATAGCCATAATGTTAAATACATCAGAAACTGATCACTGATAAAAAAAGATCTTGCAGTTTTAACTGAAGGAAGAACATTTTGGATGCTAGTCTATGAAGTCATAATACATTGTACTTGCCTTCCGTTTTGCTTTTTACAATAATAAAATATATCCAGAGAAAGTACATCTGTGATTTTAACATCTTTTGACAAGCACATTAGACTGCAGAAAGAGCATCCAAGTTGGGGCTCGGGGCATATGGTGCTACCTTCTGCTAACATAGCTCCAGAACAAGTCACTGTGTTCACCAGAGGGTCATATTCAGACTCTTAGGTTCCCTCCTCTGGTCTGGGGAAAAAAAATGCATTTCCTCTTCACACAGAAAAATCAGAACACAAAGTGCAAACCTCACTGCCCTGGGATACCTTCATTGTGCAGAGAACACTCAGATGCTGTGAGATGTTTTGCTATCAATCAGTTTTTTGTCAGGGCATTCAAGAAGGGCCTTATATTAGCCTATGTAGAAGTTTATAGCTGCTATTTAATTCTGACAAGACATGTAATGCTACTTCGAAAGAATAAATGTTTATATAATGATGTGAAATTGTAGAAGCATTTCAAATGTATGTACATTCAAAGTATTATTGTGAATAGGTAGCAACTGCTACACACTTATTTTCACATCTTTCTCGATTGTCTTATTTTATTTAAAGACTGGTATTTATAATAGATAATCCAAGTGTTGTGTGCCTTGGGAATTCAACATATGGATGAGGATATGGAAGGCATTAGTTATATGAGATTTGTTGACCAGCTTTTAATTCAGATTGTCATTTTTAACACACGGCGGTGCAGATGGTGAAGTTTTGACTCTCCGTCAGAACCCAAATACCTTAGGGGCAGCTGTTGCTGATAAATCATTTTATGTGCTTTAGGTCAAGAGTCCTCAAACCTGTTACAGCACCTGCTTCTACGTATGCAAATCTGTTGTTTTGTCATTTCATTAAACAAGGAGAAGTAGTGGTCTCTCTTGGCCATAAGTAAGCCAGGAGCATATCCCGTATGAAGGGAAATTCAGCAAGAAGACAACTGTGGTTTCTGCAGTGCAGCCTGGGATGCTGCTTCTGTTTGGGGGCTTTGTTTCTGGAAGACTGCCTGCAATTTGGAAGCAGGGTAGAAAGACAAGTACATGTTTGGAGGCAAGAAGTAAAGGGAAGGTATTTGCTGTCATTGACTGTAGGGTAGTTGTGAAGTTTGACATGCCCAGAAGCCAGCGGGTGCCATGTGGGGCTCCCCTACACTGCATACCTCTGTTTTCATCATCTGGTGAGCCTGCAGCATGATTTCCAGGCACTGGAGCATACAACATGTCTACTTCTGTTTGGAGCTGATTGATCCACAGTACAGAACACGCTTGTGGGATCTTCCCTTGCTATAGAAGAACATAAATGATTGAAATGTTTTCTTAAGAAAGAAAAGTATCATTTGTTTATGTACTTCAGTGCCCAGCAAAAAAAATTCTTGTCAAACGGCAGCACACTGCAAGAACTGGGGGTTTGCTTAACAAGGTTGTGCCTGAGCTTTGGAAACTCTAAGAGGTTTATATTTGTTTAATTTATCAGGTATGTAAAGAGAGTTTAAATCATGAGGAGGAAACTTCTTTGTTTATTGCACTTCACAAGTAGGGCTGTGGCATGTAATAGAAATGGCACTTAAGGATGTTTTTTTTAAGCAAACTGACAGAAGATTTTATCCTGCACTGCCATAGATTGCTGTGGGGGAGAAAGGGAAATAGTAAAATTGATGAAGAGTTGTTGCATGCTGTCATTCTAGATTATGTTATTTTGCCATGACTTTGCTGTTAATTTTTTAAAGATACTGTAACATTCCACTGTTGCAGAAAGTACCACCGTAGTGCTGTTGCCTGTTAATTACTTCATTCCATGGCTAGTTTGTCAACGGTATTTTAATCACGCCACCAGCAAAAATGCTTTTTGAACATTTTGTGGAGAAAAAAGAATACCCCCCTGACCTTTCAACCTTGTCAGCTGAGTTTTCCCATTCTGACACTAGGCATTATTTTTGCAAAGGTTGGAATTTTAACTCTTTAGTGAACCAGATATCATTTTTATTGGGATATTAATTCTGGTAGGTGCTAATCTCATCAAGATTTGCAGACATTTTCCTTCATAGGCCATTCTGATTTGTAGCTTTTTCTTTTCACAGCAGTATTAAATACCAAACCTCTCTGATATGGAAGTTCATTAGAGATATGTCTTTGATGGCAGCCCTTTCAGGGCTTCAGTTTCAAATACCTTGATGTAAAGCTTAAGAAGCCATTGTGTTGTAAGCCCTCCTTGATGTGTCTTATTTAGATCTGCATAGTAAATCAAGGAAAGTAAATAACAAGGCAGCAGATGGAAGCATGGAGATAAGGCCAGTGAACAATTGTATTTGTATTTTGTTATGATGTTGACAGGAGCTGAAATTCACTAATCTAGTTCAACTGATCTGCATTTCAAAGAAATCTCATTTAGCAGCAACTTGAAGGTTTGGAGGATAAAGTTCTTTTATTGCAGCTTTTATTGCATTCTTCGCTAATTTATCTGGTCAAGATTTAGCCTTGCTTACTTAAAGCAGCAAGCATGTTACAAGGAGTCTTAAATACTACGAAAGAATTAATGTCTAGACTATGAACTGAAGGTAATTACATATCCAGCAGTGAATAGGCTGCATTTAGAAAATACTGTTGTCCAAATGGAATTGGAAGAGAAATGCAGATAAGGTATTTCCCCCCATTTTCTCTAAGGTTTTGTTTTAATTATTAGTTTTTAATTGTGTGGAAAATTAATATATAAGCAAATGTAAAATTATTAAATATAAACCCCAGAATTTCTTGAACTGTGAGTTCCTTCATACCATACTTTGCTGCTCTGTTTACAAACTGGTGGCTTATATTAAGGTTTAATTTAATAAATACCTTCCTGCATTTATTAAACAAAACTATTAAAAAGTAGAAAATATTTTAGTAGAATGATGGGCTACAATTGTTTTGTGTGTGCTCTAAATGATGTAGATGATGTATATGGAAGTTAGGTAGTTTGTATTAGATGCAGTGCAGCCATGTCATTTAGAAAAATGTGATAAATGCATTGTAAGAATCAAATATCGTTAAAATGAAAAGGGATATAAAATAAAATTTAGGCTTTCCTTTTGTAAATTTAAAAAAGTTGTTCAATCTTGAGGCCAAAAAACTAAATTGGATTTAGGTTTTAGTTTGTGATATAAATACTAACGATGGCCTGTTTAGGCTATTGAACGTAAGCGTGTCCATACCTACATACAGACGTAATGATAATAAACCAAAGCATGCCAGGCCGGTGTACATCCACTCTAATAATGGGCCCCAGTTCTCTAAGACATGTAAATTAGACCCAGCAGCTGCTAAGTGTTAATGCCATAGTCCCTGCTGCCCTTCTGCAGCCTGTCCTTGTAACAGAGCCTACACCTGTGCCCCGAGGACTGCACTTCCATCTCATTTGCAGTGTGGGTCTTTGCACTTCTTTTTAGTGTGTCTTTGTGGGCTTGAGAGGAGTGGAGGGGAAGGCATCTGGGGATGAGGGTGCTTGCTAGGCTACAGTGATATCTGATAGCTTTTGACTGTGAACTCCATAGGCTAATCAGATCATGGGGTGGTAAATGCTTTTTTAGTTGTAGGATTGGCTTAAGCATCTTTTGGTTCCTCCTCCTCATTGTTATCCCTCTAAAAATGTTCATACAGTGTTTTTTGGGTCTGGTGGACTCCGTGAGTTTGAAAGCAGCTTTATTTAGCCAGTTTACTTTTAATCTAGATTAGTTTCTCAGTATGGCTGATCATATAGCTCCAGGCATGCTTTCCCTGGCACAGCTCAGTGGCAAGTGCTGGGAAGGGTGAGGTGGTACTGGTCCTGCCTCTGCCACTGGAAGAAACATTCATCAGTCTACACTCCGAGACACACAGGCTGAGCTTCCACAGCGGAGCCAGCTGTGCCACATCACAGTTGTGTGATCTCATTCACCTTATCTATGTTACCTCTACTCACTCCTCTCTTGCCCTAGCAAGGATGACCATGTTTTGGTCAAAAGTTGTTCACTTGTTTTGCAGGACTGTTTTGAAGTCAGCGCAAGGGAGGAGTGAGAGTGTGCAAGTGGAGCTGAAGAAGGTTAGGGAAGTTAGGGCTGCTTTGGCTTCTGATTAGAGTGGTTTAAGTCATTGTGTTGCTGCATTTTCTGGAAATTTTACCTCCAGACCGCTGTACTCTCTGTATGTGTGGAATGAGGTACGCAGTAGAAAGAGCAGTTATTCAAAAAAGTGATTTGCACTGCTTTGTGAGAGAAATACATACCAGTCAATAAAATGATGACAATAAAATATATCTTAACTCTCCTAGAAAACTCTAGTGTAAATGAACATTTATTTACATCCCAATCTGCCAAAGTTCAGAAGCAAAATTTTGAATTTAAAGATATCCCAAGGATGTCATCCTATTTATAGGACTCAGAAGCAAATAGGTCTGTGAGATCAAGCACAAGACAGACATGTTCACATTTTTAGTTAAACCCTACCTTTTTCTGCATGACAATGTAAATCATCCCCTCAAATAAACATATGCTCCTGTTGTCTGGCCTGCCACAGTGTCCCGAGCTTCATCACCCATGATCTGTTTTTAAAACCTCATGTCCTTGTACCTCTGACTTGAGCATCGCTGGCTCTGGCTCCATCCTGCCTAAGCCCATCGCGTTCCAGCGTCGCCTGAGGTGACAAGGAGGGATCCTGGCTGTCACTGACTGCTCCTCTTGTCCTCCTGCCCCTGCTGGCTCCAAGCACATGTTGTTCTTCACAGAGCTGCACAGGGGGACAGTGTTTTTAGCAAAAGGGACAGTGGGAGAGAAAATAAAGGAAAAAGGAGAAATAGAGGGGAAAAAAGTCAAATGGAGTTTTATGGAGTTTCTCACATCTTTCTCTCTGCAGAAACCTTTTACACCCCTCCCAGTATTACAGGAATGCTGCAGCACCATAGTAGTACTGGACATTAAGGAGTAGCCTTCTCTCAAGTGAAAGGGATCCAGACTAGTTAGCAATGAGGTGGATTAAAAGCCAGACTTGAATGCCTGCTACCACAACATTGCTGTTGGTATTGATTACATAACCCTGATGGGCTGAATTATGTGTGACGCTCCTTGTCTGGAATCACACTGAACTGCTCAACATTCATTTCCTCAGCTCCTGCTGCATGTCCCTGCGCTGAATGACAGCCTACTGTTAGAAGGAGAAGGGCAGATAGAGCTGGAAGGAATATGGGGGAAAGGAGGTGGCACTTTTCCCACTGGTGATGACTGGAGTAAAATATTCCCAGACATATTTGCCACAAGAAGTACTATACAAATTTACCACTATCTATTGAACCTTGCCAAGCTTGGATTTTAGTTTAACAGCAATTTACCAAGAATTACATGTGTTTGTCCCAAATCCAGCCTTATATCTTGGTTGGTGGATTGCCTGGTAGAGGTAGTCAGCTTATGTCTTCTGTCATCCATCTCATATATATAATTTCCTTTGGGATGGCAGACAGGTAGCCATGCAAGGAATTATTTAGACATAAGTCTTTCTTTTGCTTTCGTGTCATTCTGTCCTCTTGCAATTCAGTTTAAGGTTGTATTTCTGGTCGATATATTCTAAATAAGTATTGACTAAATCTGCAAGAGAAATGAGTAATATTTCTCTGAATCTTAATGATAAGCAAAATCCAGAAGATTTGAAGAATTTGGTATACAACTGATGAGAGGAATAGATTTTAAAATACTACAAATTTTAGCACATCTTTTTGGGTCCTGCTGGAGAACTATATAAAAACACAAGGAAGATTTTTGATTATCTTCATGGCACTGAATTATAGTAGAAAGACCCTTTTACTATAGATACATAATTTGTCCTACCTTTCTTTTTTTTGTTATGTAGGAGAAGGGAAGTATTGCTAACTCAATGTTTTTTGAAGCACTGGGGTCTTTTTGATCATAGCATAATAAGGTTTCTTAAATTGCAGACAAACAGCTTCATTCAGTTTAATAGCACAATATTTAGAGAAGTTTGTACCTTTATTACTTTAATTATTTAAGTTTATTACTTTAATTATTAAATAACACCTTTATTGCTTTAATTATTTACATCATGGTTGATCTCTTGTTTACTCCTTGTCTTGTTTCCAGATTAGGACAGTGATACCACAGATCAGCTGGAAGGGACTTCAGTACAGATATATTTATATCTTTTGTCACTGTTTTAATACATCTTTCTTGAAAATATTTTTGGCATTTATTAGCAAAACAGTAATTATCTTTGTGAGTTCATGTTTTTTGAGATAAGATGTCTGAGTAAAGGCTTTTATATAAACACATTCTAAAGACACAGGATTGTAATACTGCATTAGGCAGTCTATACAGTTAGAAATGAGAGTAAATATTGTTCAGTCTTAAAGCAAAACAAAATCAAAACTTCAATCCAGTCCTTGATTTTATATACTATGATATCAGGCCACATCCTACTCTTTTTTTACTTAGTTTTTTTTACTTAGTGTTTACACTAAATAGGCTATAGGTATTGAAAGTAAAATTAACAGGATGCTTATCTACAGAAATGAAATGTTGTATCATATTAATCCTGAAAGAATTAAGAAAATTCCTTGTTTAGTCCTCAAATTTTTTTCTCTAATGCATTTTTTGTTAGCAACTCTAAAAATATGTGATAGTCAAGAGATAAAGTATTTTATCAGTGCTTATTTGGGATGGCTTTGTAATGCAGCTGTATATTCATGAATAGCCAAAAAAATCCTGTAACTGTTAGGGTAATAAGATCACGTTATGATATGTAGCTTTTACTTTGTGTCTTAGGTAATTTATGGGAATGGTGTGAGCCTGCAAACAAGTGTGGCTTTTAATATCCTAAACTAATATATGTGTACTCTGAATTATATTTGAGTCTTTAAAATTGCAGGTTACTTGTATCACTGTGCTGTTTCAGAAATAAAAAAACCCCCATAATCTAAGAAATTCTTCATGTAAAAACTTCTTCATGTATCTTTTATATAAGTGGATTTCTACCAGGTATAATTGAATTAAGCAATATAAGGAATAAATTTTTCAAGCAGGCATGAATGCTTATTTAACCTTCAAGTGAGATTACATAACAAGTGGTTGAAAAGAAAGCATTTGTAGTTGACACAGTTTTTTGGGGTTGCTGTTGATTTCCAATGCTTGATATATATAATTGCATATCAACTTTTTCCCCTTTATGTGCACTTGTTTGAGAGACTCAAGATGATATTCGTGGGAAGATTTTGTAAACTTGTTGATGGTAGCTGGAAGCTGCATGTGGAAAGAGTAAAAATCAATGCTTTTATTTGACAGCCAGTAGGTAGCCACCTGTTCTCGTGTGGTTTTTTTCTTGGTGTTTAAGTAGTGGCGATGATAATTCTGAATTGTTATTGCTACTATCAAATTGTTTTCAGTAGGTTTATCCTGCAATAGTATTTTACCTTCTATAGTATAGCTGGAACCCATGTCTCTAAATTTTGTCATTTTTCAAGAAGCTTGTCTTTGCTTATATATCAATGCTAGAACATTTGGTTCTTGTTTGGTACAGCTTGCTCTGATTTATAGTTAGTATCTAAGTGATGTGAAGGATATCAAACAGACCCTGAATACCTTTTGAGCTGTCTGGTTGTATTCCTACCCCTCACATGCTAAACAGAAAAGCTGGACAAATAATAGAAAGGAGAGGTAGCCTAAAATGTTGCTATAGGACAGTGGTGCATGAGTATTTGATCATTAGCATGGTGTATGGTGAATTTAGCTGTATGGTGAATTTCCTTTCATCCTCAGTGAAGCCATTTAAGCTGCAGAAGCAAATAGAACAGCAAACATTGTAGCAGACTCTTCTTTTTCAGAGAGGGGAATAGAGTGAACAGTAAACATACTTTGATCCAGTATTTCAAACTGACCAAAAAAGTGTGAGTTATACACATTCCTCACTGTAGGGTCTAAAAAGAGTGTTAATGAACAGGTATGTATGTAGATATATTGGAAAATGTCTGGGTTTTGGGTGATATTTGAGGGTATTAATTCATGCATCTTGCACAAGGGATTTTGGTTGCATACTGATGTCTGAACAAAGTTATTTCTGTCCTGCTATGTTTTTTTTTTGTGCTAGTACAGGCTGCTTCTTCATATAATGTGCCAATGCACAGCTCTACATATAGGGATACTTGGTTCACAGACACAAAGATCTGTATCTAGTAAGACAGCAGAAAGGACTGGTTATATTCCTTTGGTACACCTGGTAGGTAAGGATAGAATTAATTAACATAGTTTTTGCTAAAAAGTGTGACATGCGGGTCCATGACAGCAAAAAGTGTTTGTTCCTGATGACAGTCATTCACTTTCTGCTGGTTCAGAAGGCTTCCCTGAAGGAATTTTAATTGATCTGCACTTACCCAAAATAAATCAGAAACACTGCTGTATCCTAGAGATTAAAGCAAAAGATATTGGAATACAGAGTATATGATTTTTAAGGTTTACTTTGAGATGAAACTTGGGAAATGGAGATGCTGACCTGCATTTATATAAGTGTTGAACTGAATGGGAACATATGGATGAAGTTAGACTCAAACCCATGAGACCAGTGAACAACTCGAGAAGCAGAACTTTGCTTTGTAGCCCTCTGCCCTGGCTGCTTTGGGACTGTGGACTGGGGAGAGGAAGGCTACTGCTGCTTTACAGTAAGACTTTGCTACCTCATTTGATTTGATTTTTTTTTTCAGTGGTGATGGTGTTTTGGAAAAATAAATCAAATTTATTAAGCATATAGTAAAGTACAGAGAACCATGGGATTTCACTTTGGTGTTCAAAAGGATCTAGCCTGTACTTCAAATGCATCTAAGACTAGACTCCTGTGTCCCCAATGCAGTAATTCTCAATACTGTGAGCGGTGAATAGATAAAATGGATATAGAATTTGTTGAATTAGCACTAACATAGTTAATACACAAGGAGATAGGAATGGTCATCCTGGTTCAGACCAGTGGTTCTCTTAGACTGTCATCTGTCTCCAGTGATGGCTGTCTTCCGAGGACACCTCCACCTTCCTCTTGACTTAGGAAACCTCCTTGCATAAACAGCATCCTTGGGAAGAAGTTCACAGTTCTGTCACACAATTTGTGGAGCAGAAACTCCCATTTTTCTTCTGAACCGAACTTTTATGAGGTAGTTCTTGAGTTCAAAGGATAGGGAACATACAATGTCTGTGCAGTCTTTCCATCTTCAGACTTCTGTTGTTTTCTATCATGCCCTTCCTTAAGTCAGCTTTTTTCCAGTCTGGATATTGGTAGTGTTCTGAATTCATCTTCATATATGGAAACTGTTTTAAGCCTTTGATCTTGTATCTTTTCTCCTGTGCTAATTCTGTGCTAATTAGTCCTGTTTTTTTGTGTTCTGTGCTGGACAAGAGGGGAGCGCACTTTTCAAGATAGGTGTTAATACAGTGGCAAATGGCTTGTTACACTTTGTCTTTTATGGTTTTCTAAATAATTTTTAGCATTTAATTTATAGATTTGACTCTGATGGAGTGGTGAGTTTTACGTTTTAATGAAGAAATTTCAATGAGACCTGTCTATCATTAGCCCCAGGTCTCCCTTTCTGAGCAGTAAAATGTAGTGCAATAGAGAGCTGTTTTGTTTAACAGAAGATTCAGATTAGAATGTTTATCAATACTGGCTAGGCAGGATGGTTTATAATGAACCTATGCTCAAGAAATTGTGATTTCCTGCTTGATCCCAGCCAAAAGTATTCACAGTGTCATTGTGGTACAAAATAAATAATCAATAATGTGATCTTTTACCTTTTACACTTGCTTTTTCAAAGAAATACAGTCTTGTTATTATGAATCTCAGAAGTGAAGCAGGGTACTGCTCTAGGAGTGGTGACTACTTCCCATGTCTCATACAAAGAAAGAAAGATGTGAAATGTGTGGGATTTTTTCCTAGGTGTGCAATACATGTGCGTAAGGATGACACTGAAGTGTGTTTTAAAGAGATGGTTGTAATACCTTGCAATAAAACACAATATGGATGCTTGCACTTACTGTGTTCCTTTCTCTTTTTACCCTTAGATAACTTCAAGTGAAAGTTAAGGACCTTTTGTCCTCATCTGCCATAGACGTGACTGAGACTTTTAGAAGGAGGACCACTTGAGCAACAAGGAAAAGACCTTCCCAGAGCACAGCAAAGTGACAAAGTGACTCTGAAGAAATGTAAGTGATTTATAACTGAGCTGTGGCTGTGTTTTTACTGTGGATTTATACGCCCTGTGGGAGGAATTCAGTACCCCATCACTGAAACATATTGCTTATAGATGTAAAATATGGTTTAGGAAAAAAAATTGTGGACCATGCAGAAAATACATACCCTTTTGATGTCAGTGTGATGGTAAGCTATACTACAATTTTTTTTTCCAAATGGCAATTGTTAATGGGGTTGAAGTGCTGTAAGGATCAAAAACCTAATTTTCTACCATTTTCTACTCATCTAGATTTTGGTCAACTAAAATACGTAGAAACTAAGTAGCTGTATCTCAGTCATTCTAGATTCTGCTTACCCTCAGGAGAGGGGCAGGCATCTCCAGAGGCCAATCCATCTCATCCTGAAAGCAGTGCCTAAGGAATGCAGTATTACTTGCTGAGTACCTTGTGTTCACTGCTTAGCTTTAGCCCAAATGTTCAATGAATACTTTAACCTGGCACGTCTCTGTAGGATGCAGTGCCAGCTTCTTTTCTCCTCCCCACATTGTCATTCTCCCTCACTCAGCATGTGTAGCTGTTTGTAAATTTGGAGAATGGATCAGACTGAAAATAGCCAATTATTTGTTTGGTTTTGTTTTTAGTTGGGTTTATCCCAGCCTTCTCCCGCATGGCTGTCCAGGGGCTGTCACTGGTACAAAGGGTGGTAAGAGTGGGAATTAGCAGCCAAAAGTGTGCAGGAGCGCATGATAGCAGCTGTGCTAGTTTCTGCTGCTTAAATTCCTTGGTGAGCAATAGTCTTAGACCTTATAGATATTTTTAGTGCTTTGCCATTTATAAGAGTTAAAAAAGTATGTGAGGCACCCTTACTTACTATCTAATGGGGAACTACTGTTTTGTTGTGCATTTCATACTGTGATAGTGCTGTCTTTTGTGTCCTTTGTAAATTAAAATTCTGGTTTCCAAAACCAGCAAATGGTCATAAGTGGCTAGCAAGTAAGCAAGTGTCATGTCATGATTTATAGTGCAGGCATGATGCTGTATAATTCATACATGCATACATAATTTCTGAATTCTGAAGACGGTAGCCTGATTTTGTGTAGCACCAAACATGACATGTGGGTTGGGTGATATCCAGTGGTTAGTGGTTGGACTAATTTAGGCTCAAGATCCTTGTCTCCTGAACAGTGAAATGCTAAGTAACATTTCATTCTCACAGTAAATACCAGATGGGAGGGTGTAAAGAAGACAGAGCTAGACTTCTCTCATTGACACCTGGTGACAGGATGACAGGCAGTGGGTACAAACTGCATACAGATTCTTAAATGTTTCCATTGAAAAATAGTCTAAAAAACTTCCTTATCTTGAGGATGGTCAAACACTGGAGAGGCTTGCCCGAAGAGGTTGTAGATTCCACATCCATGGAGATACTCAAAACCCAAAAGGACAATCAGCCTGCTGCATCTGATCCTGCTTGATCAGGGGTTTAGATTCAATGAACTTCTGAGGTCTCATCTAATCTCAGCTATTCTATGATTTTGGGGGTATTTATAGGTAAGCAAAATCAGAAATATTCTGCTATTTTATGACAATATTTTTTAATTTTTTTCTATTTTGAAATATTTAGTTATTCAGTTTAGTATTTTACTTAAGTTTTGGCAAAAAATGAGACATGGCAGAATTTGCAAGCTTTCTAAAATGTGTTAAATTATATTTAAAGATTTGTGGCTGTAACTATGAAAATCACATTGAAGCCTGTGAAATTATCTTTTAGCTTTGAATTAGCGCCAGGTTTCACGTGTTGTGAGCAGTCACATGATGAGGATTTTAGATGTTTAAGAATAGCATCTTTTTCACTTGATCCATGGCAAGAATAATACATTTTTAGTATCATTTTTTGCTTGGGAAAAAAAAAAAAAAGGAAAACATAACTAGGAGCAAACTCTTGCAGGTGAGCTGCATTAATCCACAATAGAAATAGCTGTCTTCCTGAAGTTTTTTAGAGATCAATGAGACCTATAAAGTGACCTAAGAATTTCATTATAAGCTCTGTTTTCAGTTACTTGCAAATGGCCATTCTGGGACAGTCCATACTTAAAGAGAATGCCAGTGTAATCTTTAACAGCTGGGCAAATGTACAGGGAGGCTTCACAGGTACCCTTCTATCTTCCATGAATGTGTGATTGAGGGGCTTCCTTATGTTTTGAAATACTTAGGAGCAAGGAACTCTCCTCTTCAAATTTCAGCTTTCTTGAATTTTAACTTTGATTAATTTGGCAGACTTGTTCTGCCCACAGTTTTGCTGTAGCCTGAGTGTCTTTGCAAAAGTTTCTGTAAGATGGGTGTCTCATTCCTGAAAATGGGAAAAAAAAAACAGTCAAAAAAAAGGTCTATGACCTTTTCTTTGCTTTTGAGCAAGGACTTGGAATTTGAAAGGGAAGCTTTAATGGGTTATAAGATGTGTCTTTTGCCATGCTTCTGAATGTCTGTCCTTATTGCACTGAATTATAAGCTTTTGAAAATTGCTGCTTACTCATACACAGAAGAGGCATATTACTTTGTCAGCATATTCTCAAAATAGTGCTTGTATATTCTTAATCTTCTAGAAATGACTGAGTCTGTCCTGGCTTGGAGATCAAACGCTGTATGACATTTCAAATTTACAGATCCCCTGCTATTTTCACAAAAGGGACTTGTTTTTTTTTAATTTTTCTGGGACAGTGTATTTTGATTCTTGCACTTGATGGTAATTCTGGTTTTCTGTATTTTTATGCTTACTTTTCCCAAATGCTATTTGAGAAGGATGTCAAGAATGGGATTAATTTCCCATGGTGCTAGCCATCTAAACCTATAGGTGGTATAAATCTGAGCTGGTCACCATAGGCTTCTTTAGTCAGTGAAGAGAGATGGAGACTTCCAGGGGAGGATTCCCATAGCCTCTTTCTATTTCTGTCTTTAGATAAGACAATTCCTTCTTTAGAGATGCCTGTTTCTTGTCACTTGCAATAAAAGCAACCTAAGGTGACTGGCACAAATTTAGACTTTTAACTTTCCTATTAAATATTAAGACAGATACATTCCTTCTCATGTGACATAATTTGAGACTTAAGAGGCAGAAATGTTGTCACTGACATTTGCAAAAACATCCTGCTTTCACACTGGTAAACAAAATTATTTAAATTTTTTTTTCTTTATGGTTAAGATGATATATACAAGCTTATTAAAAGAACATTCTCTTATCTTTTAAATATTGCGTGTAACCATTAAAACAATGAACTTCAAATGCCATTTTCATATTAACTATGAAGTATCAATAAATTTTGGGTGTTTTCTGATGTTTGGGTTCTAGGTTAAGAAATGCGAATGTTTTAAGTTTATGTCATTACTTAATTTCTAGTAAAGTAATAAAAGTGATGTATCATGAGATTCTGGCATTGTTGCGTTTTAGTTTGCAACAGAAGATTGAAAAAAATCTGGGGCTAATATAACAGACAAAAATGCACTTTTAGTTAATTTAAGAGCAAGAATTTAGGTGGCTTTCCAATTTGAAACAATTTGCTCTACTATCAACTAAATTTGTTAATGTGTTCTATTAAATGAGATTGTGATGAAATGCTATTTTCCATTTGTATTGAAGTATTTTAGATTTCCTTAGTAATCTAAACTGTTGTCTATACTTGAATAATGGCAACTACATTGGCTAACCCAGGATAACATAACACCTTCTTCAGACCCACTTCTCCTGGGTAAGGGCTGTATGTGGGGAGCACTTTCTTGCCAAGGAATGGTTGAATGTGTCTAAAAGGCATTAGAAGTAATCTATGCTGGCTCTATTTGCTTTTTAGCTAAAATGTGGCCATACGGCATAGAAATTGTGGCGTAATTTATTATCAGATGTCTTTTTATGACTAAATGCCATGTATTTGATTTATTACCTGGAAGGGCTAGACTTACCTAGACTTATTTCATACACATTTATAACATCACTGTGATGAGACTATGGGCAACAGTTTAATATGCTTCAGAGATGGAATCAGTTATTCTTGTCCTGTTGTTCAGAAATGCGCAGGACTGCTCATGGTAAGCACTGTTTCTGTACTTCCACTCATGGTTGAGTGACTAACCCTTATTGGGGTGTATACATTTTTCTTTTATGTATAATTTTGCTTTGAATATTACATTTTGTATTAGAGGTATATATTTCATTTTGTTTCCATCCTTTCACTGTTACTTAAAGTGGTACGTTTAGTTCAGTATTGCGTAGTAGCAGCATGCATGTATTATAGCTTAAAACTACAGCAAATACTGATTCCTGGAATCTACATTTGGCTGAGAAAGCACTTTTTTTAAAGAGCTTTTTTTTTTAAAAGAGTGTTGCAAATTGGCCTAAAGAAAGTGCTTAGAGAATGGAGACAACCTCATGTTAGTAATTTGTAGTTACTTTCTCTTTCTCTGTCTGCTCCTTCTAATATTTGCACAAATAACATTCACCAATGTTTGTATCACAGTATCACTAAGTTATGTGTTCTAAACAAGAACAAAATATTTCCCTTAGAAACACTGTTACATCAGTACTTGCTGGCCAAGAGTCTCACTGGTAAATACACAAAGCTTCACCAAAGCTGGCAAGCTGTCTCTTTGTAGTTGAAACAAGTTTTATAGGCTTTATTTTTTTTCAAGCCAATAAGATTGTCTGACTTTATTTGGATGGTGTTTGTATTATTCCCATTCTTCTGCAACTTCAAGAATTTTTAGTTTTGAGGGGAATTTTGTGCTTTATCACAAAAAATCCAAAAGACCCTAGTTCTGAGAAAATGAGAAGTGCAGTTCAGCCAAGGTGCCACTAAACAGCGGATGTTTGAGTACTGAAGAACTGTGCCTATTTTTATTTAACTGTACATTTTATGACACTTTGTCCTGACCCTATTTGAGGGTTAAACTGAGGAGATCCAACAGTCTGAGAATATCTGGGTTCAGTGAATGAATCTGAGTATAGAACCCCGAGGAGTATCTGTTCAAGAAACACATTAATGACTGCATCAAAGTTAACAGAACAAGTATTTTCCACAGCATAGGCATCTAAGTCAGCAGGGGCTTTTTAATAACAGGAAATTTCACATGGGCTCAATCCCATTTCATGCAGAAAGTGAATCAAGTTCCTTTCACACTGTTATTCTGACTCAAAATTTAAAAGCAACCTGAAGTTTCAAATAGGGAAGAGATGTTTTGACTGTTGCAGACATTTTTAGAAAGTATAAATATGTGTTGATAGTTGTTCTAAAACTACCTATGTGCTATGCATCTTGTCTCAAGTTGCAGACATTCAAGAGAGAAAAGGAAACTTTTTGCCAGAGTATATTAATTTCTTCAGCCTATATAAGGCCTCTTTTCTCTAGAAGATTTTGGATTACATTCCAAATTGGAATTTAATTTGAATTGTTTGAGACCATCAATTGATTGGGCCTTATGCCCAATTTGTCAATTCATTCATTCAATGTCAATTTCATTCATTTTCTACTTGGTAAATTGATTGGGCCTTATGCCATTCTGTCAATTTCATTCATTTTCTACTTGGTGAGAGGTAGAGTCTTATTAATTTGGTTTGAGAGATCTTTCCTGTGGTATAAGTGAGTGAAAGCTGGGTGATAAGCTAAATAAGGATGCCAGCTAAGCAGATGCCTTTTGCTAAAATGACATTTTTATGGAGTCTGGTGTCCTGCATGCAGTTACAGTTCCCTGGCATTGAGCTGTTCAGGAACTGGAAATGGTGTGAAACACACAGTTTTAATGGAAGAGAATATTCTTCATAGAAGATGAGTAGATGTTTATAAAGAATTACTGTCTATTGGCCAACAGCTGCGTTGTTACACTTCAGAGGTAGAGGCATTTGGATGGTAATGAAGGGATTCTTGTATACAGCTAACAAAGCATGGGGAGATACTTTGGGGCATAAGTCATAACACGTAATAATATTAATAATACACTGCATCTGAGGATTTCACAGAGCTTTACAGAGGACATCAATGAATTAATATGATCTTAGCCCCTTGGGCGGGGGGAGAGCTAGGGTGGGTGGGTTGAATGCAGAAATACCATCTCATTTTCATGGTAAGTTGGTTACTGTACCTTTGCTGCACACAGGTAATTCAGGAAGTATCAGTATTTTCCACTTGGAGCTCATAAGGCATAGAGAAACAGATTGACTTGGTCTGGGCAAACAATTAACTCCAGCATAAGCATTCCAACACCAAAATCGTCCCAAACAGCCTGGCTGTTTGCAGTGATAGTTGGCTCAGGCTGCTGGATATCTGCTGTTGTACAGCTTGAAGTGCTATGTAATATTACAGAAGATAACACTGTGCAAACAGTGCAGTTGGAACCTGGCCATTTAGTGTAACAATTTCACAAGTTCTGATATGCTGATACATGTGTATGTCAGAAAAGCAACATATTTTTATACATTAAAACCATTGGTAGGAGATACATTAGACAAAAACAACTTTTCAAGGGCAAGACACAAACACTATAGTTGAAAAGTATAAGAGCAGAAACCATCTGCTGTGTAGTATGTTTTGATGAAAACACACATGATGGAAACCAAAGCTAATTAAACAGTTATTCCACAATGAAATTTAGGGTTTTTAAAATAATCGTATTTAAAAAATATTTTTGGAGAGACAATTGTAAAAGACACTTTGGGTTTTGCCCCTTCAGCACTGCTAACTGTTTATGGCTGCCTTTGGTACATCGTTCCTAAGGACCATTTATTCACCTCTTGTCCCTCCTATTGAAGGAGATATCAATAGTACCTTAAAAGCGTTCTTTAATATTTTTCCATTTTAAACCTCATATTTTGAGTTAGTGAAATATAAAATTGCTTCTGTCCTTTATCTGTTGCCACAAATGAAAACATGTAGGTTCTCAACTGACACAATTTTGGCGAAAATCATATTTTTAAATAGAAATCAAGTACGGGTTATGCTAATAGAACCTCATTTGTAATTTAAACCGAAGCTGTTAACATTCAATAATGGAGCCATACATCAAGGAGTTTTCTGCAAAAACAGAAAAATACTAATTCTTCATCCTCAGATCTGCAAATCCAGATGATGGGATTTCAGCCCTTCATCTTTTACTGACAGGCGGCAGCATCAGTGGAATAAAACTAAAATTTGATCCCCTTTCTCTCCACCTCCTTCCCCTAATTTTACTCTGACAGAGAAAGAATCTGAGTTTTAGCTGGTATCTTAGCCCATGGGAAAAAATGGTCTGTCATCAGGTCTTTTATGGAGAAAGAGCTCTTCAGTGGAGCAGTTAAATGGTATTTTGATTCTCAGGGTGCATCTTATACCTGTATTTTTGCAAGATATGATAAATGGTTTCTGAGACATTATTGAGAGCAGAATCAAGGTCATCAACCTTCCCCCAAGAGGTCAATATCTCTCAGTTTTTGTTTCTGATGAAAGTGTTAAACATGGGGGAGATGGGGTCCAGATGGACTATCTGAAACTGTGCACTCATATGAGCAATCCCCAGCCATATGTTAGTACAGGATGTACTTCTAATTTTTCACCTGCAAAAATCAGTGACTGATCAAATTTTTCTAGATAAATTTTAATTGATTTTGCAATAATTTGATGCATGCATGTTGAAGTTTATCATTCTAAATCCCTTAACATGCATACATTACTGTAAAGTCCTCTACAGTTCATGATGAAACAGAAGCCTTTGGGTATTTTGAAGTTGAGACCTCCTGTGTCTTTGGAGAAATTCATTTTGAAGCCCTACAGCTAAATCACAAAGCTCTTCATTGTCTGCAAATGAGCTGCTCCTGTTCTTGAGTTGGCTTATGAAGCTGACTTCCTGCATATGGCTGAAAATACTTGTCTAAAGAAAGAAAATATATAAATCTGCCACTGCAAAAGAAATTAGCCATGGAAAACAAAAGTAATGTGGTCTTATGCCTAGAACAAGAATGATTGCCATCTTAGTATTAATTGGCTTCTGCAGCATCTCTTGGTATTTTAGTGCAAATCAGGACTGCACTTGAAAAGTATCATAGAGTAGCCTCCATTGAACCTTCCTGATGATGAAGCTAAACAAGGGCAAGTGTTTGAGGAAAGGTCCAAACCTATGCAGTAGTACAAAGTAAAATCTCTTGAAGCAAATGCCACATGTGTGTAATGTGTTCAGCTCCAGCTGTTCTATTGTGCAAGGCCATTTTTGTTGTATTTCTTAATGCTGATGTTTTCTTAGTTATAAAAGACCATGGGGTTCCTTGTCATAAATAAGTCTGTAAAAACGCCACCCTTTCATGTCTCTGAGTAATGTAATATTTCCACTGTTTGCTAAGATAGTAGGTAACAGTCTGTAATTGTAGGGGTCTCTTCTGTAATTAAAATGTTTTCTTATAATCGCATGTACTTCTATGACCAGTGGGATATTTTCATTTTGTGTGTTTAAAACTGTGCTGAAGGAAAAACTGTTTTCACCTAGTCTGTTTCCATTGAAACTATCATTTAAAGAAGGTGATCTCACCTTCTTTATTCAAATCTCTAAGGGAGACTTTGAACAGATATCTTAAACAGGAGAACTAGATGACCAGTGGAGGGCTGTAATTTTCAACTCCTGTTTCTATGGTTATATGATAAAAAAAAAAAAACAGTGGTGAAGTTATACCTTGTTCATCAATAGTTAGGAGAAAAAATGGAAGTTAATACTGAAGCCAAACTTGATAATCTTCTCATTGTAATCTTCTATAGTTTTCTGTATTGTAATAAGTTGTGTGTGGATTTCCATGTGACTGTAGGTCTTCATTGGGCATTTAAACATGATTTATGAGCTCTTGGCTATCAAAGTCTTTGCTTTTGGCCCATCAGCCAATATTCTGTTTCTATGGCATTATGTGCTGAGAGAACGACTTACCCGTTCCTGTGCTCTTCAAACTTAGCCAGTAGTTACTTGGTAGCGCACTGTGAATTACTGAGATGATGCTTCTGAAGTGCCACAGGTGCCAAAACTAAAAATCCAATTACTATGTTACTATGTTTATCAAAAGCCAGCATATGTTTCCATTGTAGCCTACTGTTTAACAATTTAAACTTCCACTCATTTTAGCATTATTTTTTAAATGATTGTGCATATGTAAACAGCTGAAAATTTTCTGCCTTTTTCATGCTCATGGATGGAACTGGAAAGCATGGGATGTAAGGAAATAGGCTGTTTGTAAATATATGTTAAAAGATACCAAGGAAAAGGAGAAAAAGAAGATTTGGTAACAATTTAGGGAAACCAGTTTGAGATCAGCTGGATGACAGGAAGGCATTAGTTATGAAATACCCATTAATTCTCAGTAGACTTACACCCATAGGATGGGGTGTTCAATATTTAATACCAGCTGATTTCATTGATAAGATGATCAAGGTAAAAATTAAATTTAAAAAAATGGTAAAGTGGACTTTGTAGTGTTTTGCACAATATTGTAGCTGCTCACCAAGCTCAGCATAAACACGGACTCTTCAAAATTCTTAAGTCATTGCCTTATAGAGCTGTAGGGGCAGTCCTAAACAGATTTTCAAGATGTTGAAATGTCAGCATAACAGTAAATTTGTTAATCTTGAGATGCATATTTCAAATACTTTACTCATTGATGGATACAGCACTTTTATTGTCATGGCTTATGATTAGTATGAAAATAATTTTAAAATATTTGCAGATTCAGTAACCTTGCTTGCCATGCAGAAGTCTGGCAAATGTGTTTTCAAGCGTGGTCTGAAGACAGATATCTCTATTTGCTTCCCATGGATAAACAACATGACTGATCTACTATTTACTCCTTTTCATGTGAAATTAAAAATTTAAATAATCAAGTAGTTACAATTTTTATCAATTAATTTAGAACAATTGTAACACTAAGTTTCACTTAATGTTCTGTGCACTCATATAACCAAAAGTAAAATCTTTAAAGTGGAACACAGATGATTCCTTTCCTAGGTTATAGGAAACACTGAAAGCCTGAACTGAAAATTCTGAAAAGAAAAGGATTTTTGCCTCTCATGCTTGTGTGTGTGAGGTCGCTTTACCCTGAAATGTTTTTCTGCTCATTCCAGACCTTTCTTAAAGAGTTTATGGAGGAGAGAAAGAGAGTGAGTTCACCAAACATTTGTTAAAAAGATGAATCAGGTTAGAAAATGAATGGGGAAGTGGCACCATTCTGAAGAATTAAAGTCCTGAAGTAGTGTGTGGTTGTAACATATTGGCTGAGTACTTCTTAAATGTGGCTTGCATTTAAGAATAGAGCATTCTGGCTCTATTCTTAGGGCTTATGCTGGGTTCCCACACAGAGATCATGTTTGTTGCTGTTGTTGAAGTTGTCAATTTTTTGCAATTTCTTGCAATTTCTTGATTGCTATCCTATGCTAATGGGGAAATATTATCAACCTAGTTTGAGTCACTGACAGGCATCATGTGATATGATATATAAACAAGATACTGCAAAGGCTTTGGTGGCTGTCTTGTGTTTCTATTACTTCTCTTTCTGTGAAGTTGAAGCTGGCCAGCTTTAGAACCAAGGGGATCTTTTCCATTACTTGCATTGACTTCCCCAGTGTTGTCAGGGTGCTTTATATCTTTCATGCATAGGCCTTCCATCTGATGGAAGCATTGTGTCAACGGAGGCATGTGAATAGTAACTTGAGTAGTTACATGATTTGTGGACAAAACCAGGCAGAATTCTGCCTGAAGAAACAAATATTTCTAAAAATTAGACACAACGTTGGTTTAAAGGTTGTGTCCTTTGAAAGGATTTGAAGTAGTTTAGGTGCTTACGTTGCTCAGGGGACTTTGAGTACTGTGAGGTTTTAAGGAAGGCTAAGTATTCCAGGAAGTTTAAGAGCTTATGGCATCGTAAATATTTAAGATGATTTAAAAGGTTATGTCCTCTTTAGTATTTGAGTTGGATTAAGTGCTTATATTGCCTTAAGGACTTTTTCCCTTTTTTTCCCTAAAAGGAACCTGGGAAATTAAATGCAAAAAACCTCCTGTAGATGCAATATTTGGGCTTTTTTGCATTTTTGTTTTCATTTGAGAAATGCAAAATTCTAGGTTTCAATAGCAACATTAACTTGACCACACTACATATGCATCAAAGATGGACAGACTAATGGAGAGTTTCTAGGAAACCTCTGGATATGAAATCCAGAAGCTATAGTTTTTAATACCTTCACAGAAATACGCTTGTTTAGTATGATCTGTTAAAGATCAAATAGACAATCAGGATAGAATCAGATTACGGAAATACAAAGAAGCAATTTCACCTTAGAAGGTAAAGAGCATCTGTAATTCAATATGCAAGAAAATAGGAAGCCATTTAGTTTCACTTTGTGCTTTTGCTGATATTTTACTTCAGTGAAAACAAATAACAAATATTACAAGTCTAGGTGTCAGTGGCTTCTTTTTTAAAGAAAAATTATCAATTTATGTATTTATTCTTGTCTTCTGAGATGCCTTGACTAAATTCTTCACTAGTGTATTTGCTTAACATATTTTAAAAATTTTCTATTGTACAGTCCTGAGAAGTATATTTTCTACTAATTTTTATTTTATTAGCCAAATACATACACTTCTCATTGCATTAAAAGCAAATAGTCACATTTCATTCAATGTATTCTATGCTGCCTCAATTAAATGGGCATCAGTCCATTGTCCAGACATTCTTCTCATGGGCCTCTAATACACCAGTGATTTTGCTTGGCTATTTCAGCACAATTACAGTAGCTCTATCCACTCTTGCAGGCTGTCCTGGCACAGTGTGCAGCACCAGCCCTCTGGGCCATCTCTGGCAGCTTTGGTGGGAACATGTAAGACACCACCTGGAGTACTGCATCCAGCTCTAGGGTCCTGAACATAAGAGAGATGTGGGCCTGTCCAGAAGAGAGCCACAAAAATGACCTGAGGAATGGAACACCTCTGCTGTGAGGAAAGGCTGAGGGAGCTGGGGTTGTTCAGTCTGGAGAAGGAAGGTTCTGGAGAGGCCTCACTGTGGCCTTTCCATTCTTAAATGGGGCCTGCAATACAGATGGGAACAGAGATTTTACCAGGAACTATAGTGTCTACTACCCTCACCCTAAGGTGAGGGTAACCTGAAGCCCTCATGTCTGGGCATGCTTTCATGGAGGTTGCATTCAGCCACATGGGTGGGATGAGTGAGATGTCCTTATGTTCCAAGAAAATTCACAGGTAATATCCCAGCAAGTTAAAATATCCTGTTAGTTATGCCAGGAGTACTGAAATATTGGTGGTAGTGCTGGCTCACTCTGTCCTAGCAGTTATGACCAAGAATCCCCAAGAGCTGGTAGTACAACGTGTTTCAAAGGGTGGGGTGGTCAGAACTGAGCAGCTGACACCTTTCAGGCTGTGTCTGTGGCTCTCCTTTGTGTCTCACTTAAAGCAGAGCTGAAAAGACAAAGACAGGGAGAGAATGGGATATATTTCAAAACATAGGTCTAAGCACAGGGCATGGAACGAGCTAGTGTTGCTCTGTGATGCCACGCAGTCAAGTGATTATGTGTTCTAAATGGGTGTAATTGTGAGTTCCCCTAGCTCAGAACTAACTCACAGTTCCTAAAAGCTTCTCAAAATGGTTAAAATATATTTTCATGTGTGTACATCTTTAAATGTACTTCCTATTACTTTTAGTGTATCTCGTGGAGGAAAGACTGGTGTTTTTCTGTCTTTCTGAAACTTAGCATCCTCTGAAAATTTTAAAAGTACAGTTTCTGTATGAATGACATTTCGCCATCCAAGTTATAAAAGAAAACACACCAGACCAGGATGGACCCCCACTGAGCCCCATTCATAGTATCTGTCCTTTATTCCCAGTCTCTATATCAAATTTTTGGACACATTTTGTATTAGCCTTAAAATAGTTTAATTTAGGCTTTGTTTCCTTTGCTTCTTTTTATGAGTCATCCCCTTCTTTTTATGTGTCATCCACTGCTTTGTTCCCGTTAAAAAAGTATTTTTTTCTACTGATGGAGAAATTTAATTGGCTTGCCAAATTTTGGTCATGACAAAACTATATTGACAGGTATTTATTTTCTTGTTGTAAAAAAAAAAGATAAGTCTTGTTGGTCTTGGTTTTCTTAAAACTATTTCCAAAACTGAAATTAATTGAAAAATTTATCATTTCTTACCTCCTCTTTGTTCAGCTTTTTATGACAGGGGCTGTTTTTCTCCCTTTTGGTTTTTCTGGAGCTCCATCAATTCTCTAGAGTTCTGAAAAGTTGCTAATGCCAGTGAGGGAGTTTCATTTATTTGTCTTAGAGTCCCTCGCACTGTAGTTAAATGTCTTACCTATTGAGGTAATGCAGCTGTTCATGATAATAAGGGACAAAGACATTAGGCACTGGTTTGATTTAAGAATAAATTTCAAAAATAAAGATAACTTAAAACTCTTAAAATTTCACTGATTTGTCTTTGAGTAGACATAGATGACAGATAAGTAAAATTTGAGTGCAGTCAGGCATTGGAAATACTGGAGTTTGGCGTTCTTCTGCTGGCTTCACAGCACAGGCCAACATTGTGTTTTTACCTAACATAAGTAAGCTTGGTTAGGCTGAACTGATCTGACAGCATCTAACTTATTGCAGGGTCTTGTCATCTGGTTTCCCTGTTTTACCGTTAATTTCTTGTCCCATTTGTCGCTAGTTTTAGTGATCAGATTCTATCTGTCCCTTAT
This sequence comes from Geospiza fortis, assembly GCF_000277835.1. Taxonomy (NCBI): domain Eukaryota; kingdom Metazoa; phylum Chordata; class Aves; order Passeriformes; family Thraupidae; genus Geospiza; species Geospiza fortis. The sequence goes on from NW_005054324.1 coordinate 50,389, forward strand.
ATTAAAGGCTAAGCAAAATATATGTCTGATTCTTCTGCAGATAGCCTGATCAGCTCTTTCTTGAATTTTCCTATTACTGTTAAGGAATGTAAAAAATGCCTTTTTGTTACTAATTTTTTTTTTTTTTTAGTTACATTTCACTTTCTGTTTTTTGCCCTCTTAACTTTATCCCTGTACTGTCATGTTTTTCTCTCTCACCTACTTGTGTTCATGGACCTCTACTTTCCTGAAGTTGCAGGCCCTTGAGGAGCTTATGATGTAGCCTTTTTCCACGTTGACTTAGTTTGCTCCTGTGCTGTAAATGTTACTTCTTGATGGAACTGTGATCTCTCTTGAACTCTTTCTTCTTCCCTCCAAGTTACCTTTTACAGGATCCTGGCCACCAATGCATTTATCCAAGTCCTTTTCTGTAATCGTCATTGACTTTATTCTCCTAGCCTCTCTTTTTCTTCCCGTCCTTAGAAATGGGAATTCTCTCAAGTTGTGGTTTCTTTCAACCAAGGTGCCCTCAATTCTCACATTTCCAGTGAATTGAAAGTTGAAGTATAATCTAAAACATTTTTTGCTTTGAGTGTTTTCCTCAGTTACTGTACTAAGAATGGTTGCTCACACATATTTGGATAGCCTGTATCTTGCTGTCTCCTTTCCAAAAAGATGACCAGATAGTTAAGGTTTGCTGTTATTGCTAAGTTCTGCTGATACTTGCTTGCACTACTTGGTCACAACCCCCCCTATAATTTTTTATTATTTTTTTCCTGACAGGAGAAAACTCAGTATGCTATTCAACAGATAAAGGACTGTGCTAGATGTACAAGCAACCAAATGTCAGCAAATATGTGAATTTATCTTTTTTTACTGCAATGGTAAACAGACTGAATTTCAGCTGATGTTTCTTCTGGCCACATCTAAAAGAAAAATCCTTTTTGAAAATTAGAGATGGTGCCAGAAACGATTATGAAAGTAATTTAAGAGCTTGAAAATTGCCTTGCAGTGAAATATTTAACATCGGTCTGTTTACCTTATCAAAAAGATGTTTGAGAAATTACTTAATTATAGCATACCTTCACAGAGAGAAAATATCTGGTGCTCTAGAGAGCTCTTTAATCTAGTACAAAAAAAGAAAGTGTGTCATGAAACAATTGTTTTAGCTGAAACAGAATTTATTCTTCAATCAGCTGTAAGTGTTTGGATTCAATAATAAGGTAACTGTCTGAAATTTTATGCTCTATGATATTGTAGGAAGTCAGACTTGATGATCTAATGGTCCTTTTTGACCTTAAACTCTCTCTTAATTTATGAATCATCTGAACTTCAGCAACTCTGCAAAACACATGGCCCTCTTCTTGACAACCTTGACAGCCCACAGAAGAGAAATACACTTGGACTGGGAGGGGCTTGTAGGATAAGATAAAAACAAAGCGAGGGAGAGGGGGTAATTCCTTTTGAAATAACTATGGTTTGTTATCAGGGGATCTGAAGGCATTTTCTAAATTTGTGACTGGTTTTTACTTTCTTATTCTAGGTGGAGGGCCCCTTCCAGAAATAGTTACTCTTGGTAGTTCATATATTCTTTGATTTTATTGTTAATTGCCCTCTAGATGAGATATGTTGCTCATTTGGCCGGCTTCTAGTGGACTTTGCTGGCTTTTTCATTTGGGAAAAATTCAGAAAGATGATACAAGACTTGATATCTGGAATGCAGAGACCATTAGTGAATTCTTTTATCATAGGTCGTAGTAAAAGTTTGGAGTTCTCTTTTTCTGGTTATTGTCTTTTACAATATTAACTCCCTGCAATCAGAGCTATAGCCACTGCCCTTTAGCCAGTGCAGTACCAAAGTTATGGGCAACCCATTGTGTTAATTTTATTTACTTGCAGGAGCAGACACTCCAACAGAGCATTCCACCTGGAATTTGAAGAAAGAAAATATTAAGAGATCATAGACACTTGTAAAACAAATGTTCTAAATGAAAAACCATCAAAACCATAACACCAGCATCCCCCACCCAAGGATTAACATTTTGGCTTTGAAATGTACCTTAGGCTAAGTTTGGCATTAAACTCCTCAACCCAAGGCAGATTTCTTTCTCAGATTTCTTTTAATCAGGCATGTTTTAGGAAGTGCAGAAGGTAAACAGCATTACCCTGGTGCTTCCACGCAGATTGGTAAGTTTGAAATTTTTGTGTCAAGAGAGGAATGACTGGTATTAGGCAAATTTCTATTGAGTTTGGGGAAACAGTCATGAGGAACAGATTGTCTCATGTTTGCTTCTCACATACCTTTCTGATTCTTCCCTCATAAGCAATTTATGAAAGCACCTCTAGGTGTAAACAATTTCTACCATTGTGGTATTTAGAGTGATGTCAGCAATGAGATGCATTTAAGAAATCTAGAAACAATCTTGTTACATCCTGAAAATGAGACATCACTGATGTTATGCAAATCACTGCTTAAGTGCTTTTCTTCACAACAAATAATTTCATTGTGCCTATTTTAAGATTATTTTCAACAAGCCCTTCTACTGATTTTGCTCTTGAAAATCCTGACATTTGCTTGCCTTATTGGTAGAAGAATAGTAGGACTTTGAGATGTTCAACTTCATTTGTTTGAGAAAAGCTTAAAAATATCAAAGGTAATGATATTTTTTAGTTTTTATTTTTTAACAGATGTTAGAAATTCCTATCAAAATAGTATGTTTTTCATAGAATCATAGAACAGTTCTGAGCTGGAAGGGATCCACCAGAAATACTGAAACCCAGCTCCTGGCTCTGCACAGGACATCCCCAAGAGTCACACCATGTCCAACAGCATTGTCCAAACACTTTTTGAATTCTGTCAGGCTTGGTGCTTTGACCACTTCCCTGGGCATCCTGTTTCAGTGCTCAAGGACCTTTGGGTGAAGGATCTAATTCCAGGTATCTAATCTAAATACCCCTTGACACAGCTTCATGATGTTTTATTTCTTTTGTAGTGCTTGTAAGCAGTTGCTGTGATGCCAGATTTTTTTTTTTTTTTTAGCTTTACTTGGTAACTTTTTAGAAAGAACAACTGTGTGTCTCACATCAAGTGCCTAGCTCTTTTGCGTCCCTCTGGACAGTCTTCTCACTCAGGCTGCAATGAATGTACTTTATGTTTTTTTTTGCTTTTTACATGGAATGCTTTTAAAACCCCATGAACATACTTACTATTGTGCTTTTTCCTGTCCTGATGGAAAGATCAACAAAGAGAAACAGTGCCATCGCCCTCTCTAATTCAAAATTAATTGCAGTTTCTCCATTACTAGTTTTGCTTGCATTGGCTTGGTGTTTACCATGCTCTCAAAGGCCACATCATTCTTAATGCAATTATGTTCATCACTGGCAGTTCTGTGGGCTCCTCTTTAGTGTTTGCATAGGTTGTGTTAATACTGAATCTTGACCAAGATTCATTACCACAAAGATAACTTTAAGAAAACCCACCAAACTTAATGTTTTATTTTTTAAATAGCAGACATGTCTGTGTTTGATGCAAACACATGAATAGCATCCAGGAGATGGCAAGGTTCCAATTTGACATATTCTGCGATTTTGAGGTGTTCAGTAGGGTGTTACCAGTACTGAAGCAGTACTCTTGGCCTCTCTTCTAGTTCTGAAATGAAAATAATGTGTCACAGTTTTGGGCAACCCTTCTATGGCATCTGTAGAGCTCGGTGGCACCATGTCACACAGCACAGCACTGAACCAAGCCATGGGTTACAGCACAGCATGCTCTGCTGCTGAGGGGGATCTTGCCATTGCAGAGTGAGCGTCTCTCCTGTCACC
>NW_005054324.1:54212-60858 GCF_000277835.1 Geospiza fortis
TGTCACTGGTGTGTGTCTTGATTCCACGTAGGTGTAGCAACCAAGCAGGAGATGCTCAACACATGTTTTGATTCTAATTCTTGACCCTCACTAAATCTGAAGAAGCTGTAAGTCTATTAAATGCCTTCATCTGGTCCATTCTGACTACATGGTCAAGCTCCTTTTTCTATTTTCTTTATATTTTTTGCTTTGTTTTGTTTTGTTTTGTTTAATTTTTAGTTTGTTTTTTGCCATGCCTTGTGCAGTGGCTCATCTTCATTTTGGATCAGTTAAACATTGCATTTGGACTTAGCACTCATATTGCTCAGCTGTTTCACAGCTTGAATCTGGCTGTTTGCAGGTCCTTTCTGCTGCTATGAAACAGGATATTGTGGCTGACTTAATGTGTGGGTGTGGGTGAGGGATCTTGGACAAGACCTCAGAATTTAGGTGTGCTTTGGGACTGCTTTGGTGTGTAGACAGTTCTCCACCTTCAAGTCTGAATTGTAATGAAGTTTACTCTGGAACTAAATAGCTTGCCCAGCTGCAATCCAAACAAAAACTACTGTTTAGAATTTGGGTGTCTTCATGGTTGTGTAACATTTATTTCAGATGTGGAAACTTTTGTTTCAGAGCAGTTGGTTATGCCTCAATGTCATCTTTAGCTTAAGAATGTCAGATATAGCTGGAGTCAGTAGTAAAAGTCCTGTTACAGAGTAAGTCTGTACTCAGTGAGTAAGGCTCATCGGCTTTTGGTTCAACAAGTTGAATACAACTGTGTTCAAAACCTGGGCAGTTCTTAGTGTAACTACAGATGTATGCAATATTACTGGAATTGCTGTGCTTGTTTTTACCAAATTAATTTTTAGTATGTGAGTGTTTGTAGGAACTCTAGATACAGCAGTGTAGGTTAAGAAAATAAAAATAATAGAAATAAATATACACAAATATATAAATAAATGTATAGAATTATAAAAATATATATATTTAAATAATCATATATAAAAATATTTATATAGAATATTAAATTATTTTATTTATATAAATATAAAGAAAAGGGGGAAGTGAAATATGAATTTTCAAGCTTCTGTCTTTGTCTCATGTGGTTTTCTCCTTCTAAGTTTTGGTTTGTTTTGCAGTATGTTTTGGTGGGTTATTTTTTTCCTTTCAAAAAAGCTAAAGAATGAGAAACTGTCCTTGGGAAGACTCTTCCACATACTCCTCCTTTTCTTTCCATAGGAATATACTTGTCAGCGCACCAAAGAAAGAATGGCACTCTTTGGGATTTGACTGTTTCATTTGTATCAGTTGTTTACAAAAAGTGATAAATGCAACGTATAACTTCTGTGGGGAAATAGTTCTGTAAATTTTCTTTTTCCACAGCTGTTTTCAAAGCTGTGAAAAAAATAGTGCAACACTTCCATAACATTAAATTTGAGAAATAATTGCACTTGGCAGTTTTTGTTTGCAGCAATGCACGAAAGGCTGAAGGGTTTTGTACAGTTCAAAGAGCACATTCCACAGTTCCAGCAGTTGTCGGCTGCCTGCAGGGATCATTTGAATTTTCAAGGAAAGAAAGCAGTAGAGTAATGCCCAGACCATTTGGTTATATACTCTCAGCCCTCTCTTTTTAAATTTCACCTGTACGAAAAGTTACTAGAAATAAGCCATATACAAATGTGGCACACCTTAATGTCACTTAAAAGATCCTGTGTCAAATTTCATTGCTTCTTATCCTTTCCTGGTAATACTTACTAATGTAGAGAATAATATGAGAAATAAAAATTGAGGAATAGCATTGTTCAAGCACATGGAGATGGTGAGAGTGAAAAGCAGCAAAGGGAAATCCCTTTGGATCCTGTAGTTTGTAAGTTTATTGCATTAGCCAAATTGTAAATGGCACAAGACACCCCGTGTTACTTTGCTGTAGGAGAACCCTGGTTACAAAGGTAAAACCCCTTGTCTGGTATGCCAAACCTGGAAAATTTGCCAGCTCCTACATCACATTGCAGCTCTGTCACTTTCCAGAAATGTGTTGACTGTCACTGTGTGTCTGTCTGAAGCTTCTGCTTATCTAACAGGAGGTGATGTGACTATTTTTGTGCTACATGTCCTAATAGGATTTTTGGTGAAATATTCCATAGTCTTTCTCAGATTTTTTTTTTTTTTTTTTTTTGTTGCTAGGGGTTTATTATTTTTGGCTGTAGATTGTTGCGTAGCTCCAAAACTCCAAAGTCCTTCTGTTTTCTGTCATGTACAGAGACAATTTTGAAGCTAAGAATGCTCTGAAGCACAGATAGTTTTTTGTCCCATCATTTGTGCTGGTTGCATGATTTGTGTTGCTGAAATCTCTCTCTCCTCCCTCCTTACAAAGTGCAGTGCCTTGAGCTGAAGTCTATGACCTGATGGGAACTTGGGCAGGGTGAGCCTCCTCAGGCTTGGTGCCCTCCTGCCCATGTGCCTCACCGGAAACTGCATAGCTCTTCAAGATCACTTAATTGGTGCCACTTCAATTAGCTTTATAATAGTTAAAATCCCTAAAATGCTCATTTTAGCTTTAAGAAATTAAGCTATATCTTGTATGTAGCTTCTGTAGGATGCAATTTTTTTTGTTTAGAAAATAAATTTGTTTTGCTTTCTGTACCTTAGGTACACAAAACCTTGGAAATATGTAATGTAAAATGAATCATAAGAATATCTGTCTGGGCTTGCTAAAGACAGTCACATTGCCACCATCAGAGATTTGAGTGGTGCCTCTAAACTTTGAAGCTGTCCCATTATGCATATTTGCTTGCTTTCTAATCTCATGTTTCACTTTCTCACATTTTCCCTCAACATCTCATTCCTCCTCAGTCCATTTTGTGCACAGCCTGCATTCACAGAAGCTGTCCTGGGCTGTACCTGCTGCAGCAGTTACTCTTTCATTTCTTCCCTTTACATCTAAACTCAGCATTTCTGAGGGTACTGCTGCTCTGGGTTTCCTTCTTACAGAACTATCACAGATATTTTACTGCATTCCTTTTTCTCAGCTGCAGTTAGGGTGTTTTAAAAATAAGACTCCAAACCACGTGTTTCTATTAATACTCATCTTGGGCCTCCTCTCTAAATTTTGTCCTATTTTGTTTTGTGAAATTTTACACTGTTCCAGAGCATTTTACAGCATTTTATTGTGTTCAGCATCTCTTTGATGCATCTTTCATTGTGTTTAATTAATGTAAAAGTTTTAATTTAAGGCTTTCTGTAAAGTCCTGCAGTAAATTCTGTATATGTTGAAGTTCTAAATTGTTAGAAAAAGAACTACAAAAACATGAGGAAAAACCTTCTTCCTGACTTACTTGTTTTCAAAAGTGACAGTATCGTGATGTTGCAACGTTGCAATATTGCATGCTAGTAAAATATAAGTTTGGATTAATATATACAGAAAATAAATTCATTGAGAACATTTCAGAAATTTAAAACCAGAATGATACATAGCTGTAATTGGAAGGCTGCTTGGTATGATACAATGTGGTCATACCAGTAGCCTGGCTAGATGTGTATGAAAAACTAATTTCCTGTCCTGTATCAGTTTTAAGGGCACAGTCTTAGTAGATGTAATCCAGAAGAGTGATTTGGTGTGTCTATCAGTGCTTTATTTAGCTCATTTGCTGTATTAGTTGACAAAAGCATGCTGAATTAAGTTCCTGAAAAACTTCTTGCTTGTTGCACTGACTTTGCATGCGGGCTCCCTGATCCAGGGCAATCCATCCTAAGAATATTGTGTAAAGTTATGCTAGTCTTAAAAACAGAGTCACTTCTTCAGAAAGAGCCCTGTCAGGAATACACTTCACATATTGTTTCACTGTAAGCACATCTCTTCCTGGCCTTTGTTTTATTTTGGGGTCCAAGTAGTGGAGCATGCAAGATCAGCTATGTGAAGAATGAGAATTAATTTCTGTATGGCTGATGAAGTAATTCATGTGCCATAGTTGAATTAATCTCCTCAGTCACCTGAAATGAAAAACACTTGTTCATTAGGCTTGTAAAATAAATTTCACAGGACATTGCAGCCCAGAATTACTGGATGTGTGCAAACAACATTCTACACCCAGCTGTTGATTGCACCGTGTGGGACATCTCTGTTTTCTCATGGCTTCATGTGATTAAACTGCATGTTTCACAGCACTTTTCTTTCTATCAGGGCTATAGTTTTAAGCTCAAAGTTACTGTTTATGGAAAGTTGTCATCCAGATTGAAGGTTATGCTCTTATCTGTTGGGAATGTCCTGGTTTGCAAAGTCTTCTGTCTAAGGAGAGATAAAGGGGGCTGTAAGTTTTAGAGCAAAAAACATTTAGAGGAGTCTGGTGGAACAGACATTAACAGGTGTGATTTTAAGCTGGAGTATTTTTATTGTGGTTGTTATTTTTGGGGTTTTTGATAAATTATTTTTAATTGATAATGTGGAATGGTTCCTTTATCCTCATTTTCATAATAAAAAAAACCTGAGCAAGGCTATGCATACAATGTCAAAATAAATCTTTAAGTAATAAAAGAGAAATGAGCAAAACTGGAGATTACAGCACTGAATAAACAAATCTAAGCCTTTTTTTAATAGTATTTTTTTACAAATTACAAATATTGAAAAAACATGGCTGAGGAAATCCAGTGTGTTTTGTGTAAATAATTACTGTGCTCATCCAGCCTTTCAGATTGCATCAGTTCAGTAAAACAAGGACAACTGATTGATCTTAGATCTTCAGATTTGAAAAGGAAATTTTATAATTAGTGGAAGAGGTTATATTACCTTCCTGGTTTACAGAGTCCTGTGGAATGCATAAAAAAAAAGTTGCATTAATGATCAGTTTTCAGCACAGTAGGCAAGTAACAATGGGTGGTGCAAAATGGCAACACATGCTGAGAGGGAGCTTGGGCTGCTTCTGTGCATTAAAATCTTTCCTACCAAGTAATGACAAGTAGCTGTTTTTTCGTTCTGTTCACATAAAATGTTTGTTCATTACATATTGTAGTGTCCAAAAAGAAAAAAAGGAGAAGAAAAAAAAGAAAAAAACCAAGAAAAGATTGTGGATGTTTTGGAGAATATTCCCAGAAGCATTAGAACACATTTAAATAAAGTGATGTTACACCTTCAGCTTGAATAGCTTTTTTAGTCTGGTTGCTTCATCAATGAAAAATATTGCAGGAACAGAAAAGGTCCAGCAAAGGCCTCTGAAAATGACTGGAGGTATGGAAATTGCTTAATATGGGTAGAGATTAAGAAGATTAGTATTGTGTGCAGATAAAAAAGAGGTAGGTGGTATACAAAACATTAAATACCATAGAGGTAGATGTTATACAGAATGATAAATGGTATAGAGAGCTAAAGTTTGAAAATCTCTATTTTTTCTAAGAAACCAGGAAGTCGGATATTGTCAAATAAATAAATGAATGAATAAAACAGGGATGGAATAAAATCAGTACCTTTAAATGCAGGCTGTGTATGACAAAACTTTTTCTGGCTTTGGGATGTTACTTGTTTAGTGAAAAAACTGAGTTACATGGAGTAAATATGGAAATGAATAGCTATTAATCCCCTAAGTTAGATGGTCGAAATAATAACGATAAAAATAATCAGAATGTATTTAATATATAATGTTCAAAAGAGAGTGTTACTCTTAAACTCTTTGTGCTTCCTACATTCCAAATTACATTCCTTCCATTTTTCCTGTATCCTGTAATTTTTTACTGACAAAAAATATTTTCATTATAGTTAGAGTACATTTATTAGAAGTTTTTAATGAGATGATAACATTAATAATAAATTAATTGTGTTTTGTGAAGTCCAGTCAATCTGTTGGTTGCTCTGGTTTTGTCTTTAACTGCTTCTGGCTGCAAAATAAGCAGCTGTAAGCTTTTATTAACCCTTCAGAAACTATTAATGATCTTCATAATGATGTTAACACTCCATATAGACAGGCAAATCCTTTGAATTTTAATACAATTACTAATATAAAGAAAAGGACTTGTTATTTTAAAGAGGAATGCATTTTATTCTTGGCTTTGCATATGATGAATAAACACCTGCTTAGGAAATACTTGGCATTGCATGCCTTTGTATTTATTTTCATATAATTAAAATTACTAAACCTGATAAATTGTTGAATGATAATGTGTATAATCAAAACAGACTTTTAAAATTTCACTGAATCTTGTGTATGTATTTTATTGTGGGGAAAAAAGTTTTCTAACTTTCTGTCTTCTTAAAATTAATTTCTAACTTCTTTACATTTTTTTTAATTCATTATAGTCAAGTATTTTTCCTCTAGTAGTTGCTATTCCTTTCTCATAACTGAATGCCTTTTCTTTATACTGGCTTCTTAAATCCTTTTGCATTGCCTTTTGCCATTCTTTCTTTAATCTTTTTCCTTCTGTTTAATTTTTAAATCCTTTGCCCTTTATCTTTTTTCAGTCTTTTTAGCTGCTCTCTTCTCCTTTCCTCTCCTCTCCTTTGATTCTCTTTTAAACATTACTGCTTCTTAACATTGTGTTCTTTCATGGATTTTTCTTTCTTTTTGTTTTTTTTGTCTTTTTAAAATTTTTCTAAACTTGTTCTTTAGTATGCCATCACACAAGGAAAAATGGATACAAATGCTAGTGGAACTAGAAACAAATAAACACAGAAAGCAGGAAT
>NW_005054324.1:60898-70126 GCF_000277835.1 Geospiza fortis
GAAAAACCCTATTTACTTTTTAGTGGGCATTGAAACATTTTTACCTGAGTGTTTTTTCCCTGATACCACATCCCGTGTTTCAAACCAAAAGCAATTATCATTTCAGTATTTGATGGTACTATGCTGCTAGATGTTTGTTTTTTTACTTTCTTCTTCCTGACAGATGCCTTTCTTGCATAGAAGTCTTCACAAGCTCTGTCTTGTGCTTTACAATGCATCTTTGAATCTGGCATTCTTTGAATGCATTATTTAGTAAACAGCAGATCTCTCTGTAGTCTTTTATGGACTTTTTTAAAATTGATTACATTAGAGAAAATAAAGATTTAATAGTTGAATACAAGCATTCATTTCAATCTAGTTAAAAGACCAACGTAGATATACTTCAGTGTAACCAGTAAATATGTAATTAACTATTTGCTCTGTAGTTAGCTAGTAGTTACTTAGTAACTTACGCATTTTTAAGAAGGAGACTTTTCATTTGATGTGCATAACAATAGACTTCCCCAGGTCTGTTACAATATTTTTTTAAATGTTTAATTTTTAATTTACTCTGAATTGCCTCTAACATGACTGTAGAATGAAGCCTGTATGCAGAAACATTATGAGAATCTGGGGAAATTAAGTACTGTAGAATATACTACATTGCAGTTTAAATATATTTTTTGCAATATTCTCCTATGTAAGATTTTGTGTAGATTAGTACATGAAGGTGGCATTGTCAGGATTATATAAGTTTCTAAATAAAATTGTTGTGTTGAACGGGAGAAATTTACCAAAGAGAAGGTTTAACTACTGTATCTGTTTCTCTCTAGTGTCCTAAATTTGTGTGCCTATGAGCCACTCTGTAGATCTATGAGTATGTGGCAATGGAAATGAATTTAAAAATTGATGTAAAAGAATTTTGGATTTCATTAAAAGTTTGTAAAAACCACTAAGAACAAGAAACCAGCTCTGTGTCACAGAAAGGTCTATGCAAGTGCATTTGGGGCTTTTCTCTATCTTTAATAAATATTGCCAATCAGAAAATAAGGTATTCCAAAAAGAAGATCGTGAGTTTCAAAATGGAAATATTTTTGGAAATGTTAAACTTTCAGTACTCTTGCACTGAAAGAGCATCTGAAAAGCCCATGGTGGGGTAGTTGGCTGGCATCAGAGTCTATGTGCTTTGCCTAATCACTGAACTATCTGTAGGATATCATCGTCTGAGCATGGGGAGTGTTTCTGGCACTCTGAGGTATTGCCAAACCACCAGAGCTGTTGGTGTGCTGGGGGGCAGTGTGTGTGTGCTCGGGGCTCTGCTTCCAGCCAGCACAGCAGAGAGCTGCACCGACAGCACAAGGTTATCATCCAGCCTAAATGGCATTTGCCTCAAATCCACTCGTAGGTGCGTTGAACCAAGGGTGACTGGTTTTGATATGAAAGTATTTACATCCCTGGGGTTGTGTCATCCTAGCTGATTTTAAAACATTATGTGAAATAATGAAGAAGGAAGCAGAGATGATAAAGGTCTGTCCATGAGAGTTCTTGAAATTTGTTGATTACATGTGGGTGTTTTTCCTGTCTGGGTTGTGACTGCTACAATCATATTTCCACTTGTTGAGAACACTACAGAATCTGCAAAGGTGCTCTGGCAGACACTGCAGTTGTTCCTTCTTCTTCAAAGGAAAATAATGAAAATTTGTTCTAGAGGAATAGAGTGTGTCTTGCTGACATTTTACCCACATTTTTTTTATCTTGAGAATGGTCAATTCACCTAAAATAATTTGAGAAATAACAAAAATCTTTATATAATAGGCCACTAAACAACTAAGCACATTTTGGTTTTGTCTCAAACCTGTTGTTACTAATATTTTTAAGACAACAGGAATTGTTGTGACTGTAAGCAAAAGGTTTTATGAGTGAAATTTCAGTTGCAAATGATTTAAAAAGAAGTCAATACTGCCTGGTGATACATACTAACTAGCAAAGAGTTGAGAAATTCTCCAACATTCAGACACTTAAAAAAGATTATGCACAGGCAAGAGAGGAGAGCCTGCCATTGCACAGCACTAGGTGTGTGAGAAGGGTCTGCCCGGAGCTGTGTGCAGATGGGGGCTGCACCTCTTTTCTTTGGAGCATTGGTTCCACCAGCCTGACAGAGTCAGTAGTCAGCACTGATTATTTTACATTTGGAGCCTGATAAACAGAAGTAAATCACCATAAAAAACTTCATTACACAAAAGACAAATTCATCAGAATCCCCAGCATTTAACTATTTTCTTTTGGCCTGTGTATTAGGAGTTTTCTTGAAGATAGTTTTCCTGTGTCGTATTCTACCCTATGTGAAGAAAACCTTTCCTAGGTGTTAAGAGAATGGGTTTCAGTAGAAGATGAGAGTGGGGACTGAATGGTCACATTTAAACCAATGCTGGCCTTTTGTGCCAATGGATAGAGGAAGAAATGGTTCCTGTTAGGTGTGGAGTCAGCTATGGAAGGAGAAGAGCAGGGAAAATGGAGCATTGGGGAGAGGAGTGTGCTCTACTCTGCGTTAGGAACTGTCCCTGTTTAAACATTTTTCTCTAGTGCTGTCTGTGCTTAAATAAAAAGTGCACTGCTTGCTGAATCAAAATATGTCTGAAACCTGTAGTTCACATATGAAACTGGACACTACATTTCATATTGTAAGATGTTGAGGAAGGGTGGTCTTTTATATAAATTTGCACTGTAAACATGCCAGGCATTTGTGATGGAAGATCTTAGGCTTTGGAAACTATTTTGTATTTTTGCACATAACTTGCACTTCATTTCGCAGGCTCCATATAAATAATACTACATAAAGTGCCAATTGGTTTGCTGCTGCAAATCTTTAAGTGAATTTTCATGTGCTGACATTACTCAAGTTATTTATTAGTACTGATTATTGGTGAGAAAAAGAAAATGTTTCCTGTCTCTAACCAGCTGAACAGATACATCTTTTTCTGAAGTGAGTTGTTTCTCAGTTGAGCAATAGTCTGTTCGGATTTAATGAGTTTATTGTTTCCAGACCTGGAGGACGATGCGAAATCTTTTCACAGATTTCAAGTACAACAGGTTTTTTTTTTTCCCTCCAAGCAGCACTGTAGAGAACTCTTAGAGAATTTAATTTCCCATTCTGAAACTGTTTTTAATTGAAAGAAAACCAAGGGATGACTAAAAATTGTAGGTTTGTTGGTGATTTGAGTTCTTTCAGTGGAGTCTTATATATGTAAATGCAGGTGTACATGTTTGTGAGTATGTAGCATGCAACTTTAATACTCACAACATTTCTCTCTGTCTCTAAGGAATTCTGAGAACAGCAAAGAAGCAAGAATGATATTGTGTTAGACAAAAAAAAAAATCAGAGAATTTTTGGACATGCTTGTCTTTAGGTCAAAGGCCAAACTTTGCATGGATCCCTTGTAGTTTTATTCTGTTCTACAGAAAAAAAAATACTTTACTCAGAATTCTGCATGAAAACTAGTTTTTAAACTGTGTTTCTTTGATCAGATGCTATAACATAAATTGGTTCAAATGATCACTCACTACTTTTAAACACAGAAATTGAGATATATTTTGGCTAGGCATTGACAGCATAAATTCAGGACTCACAGACCACCATAACAGAACTAAGTGACAGGGTGAATATTTTATTTTGGTAGTATGCTCTAGTGTTAATTTATTAATATCCTTTTACTGCATTTGATTTTTTTCTCACACTCTTCAATATGGTAAACATATGTAATTCACTTCTCCGCATGACTAGCATTTTTATCTTGTAGCATTAAATCCTGTCATTGCTTTTTCAAAACCACTTAGAAAATATTAAGTAATCATGAGGGTTTTTGCTAATTGCATGGGCTTTAATTTGTCACTTTAAGTGTTCTAATTATTTCTTCGTGAGCTTATCAGCAAACTCTTAAATAGGACCTCACTGCAAATTAGGCCCTTGGGCCAGGTTATTTATTTTGACCCGAACTTCAATTGAATATTATGATTAAAAATAAGTGAAGAATAAATACATTTTAATAATGGTCTTTAAAACTGGAAAAATTAAAATCTAAGCAAAATGTAAGAGGAACTATCACATGTTATAATAATGGAAGTTCTGCCGCATCTTCTTGAAGCTACAAATGCTACAGCTATACAGCAATTTGAATATTGAAAATAGTCCTTTTCAAGCAGTTTTTGAGAAGTTTATGCTAAGTATGGGATATGAAACTGTGTGAAACTGACTGACCTTACTTCAAACTTACACTGAAAGACTGAGAACAGTTTGTCTAAAGTTCCGTTTGTTCAGTAAAAGTGTTATAAAAGCAGAGGAGAATTAAAAGCAGTTATGAAATATTTCTTTCTGTTCATAGTGTGGCTTGGCAAGTTTTTCTCTCCTCAGAATACCTGGATGAACTTGAATTACCCAGCATCCCACTTTTTATTCTTACCAAAAATGATCTCTATAAAATATATTTGTCTGCATCAGAGATTGTTCAGCTAGGAGAAGATTCCAATTTTTAATACTTTCAACATGCTGTAAATATGACAATAACCATGTATTACAACCAATAGAAAATGGATTTAGTAATGATCACTGGCTTCACTCAACATGCCAACAAGACAGACATAAGACAGCATCCTGTTAGTGCCACCTCACAGCAGCCTTGAATTGAAGGAGTGAAACAGGGATCTGAAACAAGTCTAATCCACTGAAGAAATACAGAGTAGGGAATAATTATCTGGGTAGCAGCTCCTTAGGAAAAGGTTTTAGGATTGTAGGTGTTCCCAGCCAAAGATGCAAAACTGATGTGATACAATTCTAAAAAGTGCAAACATTGGAAAATTAAGTATAGTATAGAAGGTGTATGAAACTTTCTTTCAACACTGCTCATGTTTAATGTATTCAGTTCTGGGCACTTCAGAAAAGATGGGGATGAACTATACAGATTAGAGTCTGTATAAAAGCAATGGCAATTATGGAAGGTTTAGAAAAATTGATAGCTTAAAGAAGAGGAGAATGAGAGAGGCAAGATAAATCTTTAAATGCATTAGAAAGCTGCTGCAATGTTCACCTTACTCCATGTGGCTAAAAGCAGAAATAGTGACTCTAAATTACAGTGAAATAGATCAAGGTTAGGTATTCTTTGGGGTCAGAGGATAGCAAAACATTGGAATAGATGTTCTGTGAGCCCTTCATAACTGTAAGCCTTTAAGAACTCCCAGGCACAGGTTGCTGATTCCATTCTGGAATAGCTCCAGTGAACTGTGGGACTTTCTGAGTCCCTTTTGTCCCTGTGGTGCCCTGCTAGTGATCATGAAGTGTTCTCACCCACCTCGGGGTGGTCCAGTGGTCAGCCTGTTCTGTGCACGGTATGTTCTTAAGCCTTTTAATCCCATCAGCCTGGCTTCTCAAGTAGAGGTTCCTCCATAAGAAGTAACAAAAATGATACAAAGCTCAGTGACAGACTTCATCAACCTACTGTGAATCCTTATGTACTGAGCACTTTAATAAACTGAGTGCTGTCTAGGGTAGTAACTGCTGAGATAATTTCCATATTTTAGTGTGTGATTAATCCGTCACATTTTGTAAGAACTTGATTCGTGGGAGAAGACTAAGTCTAATTTCCCTGAACTGATATGGGAGGGTGTTAAACATTGAGGAGCCTAGCTGTACACTGTGAGTAGCAGAAAATCCAGTTTTTCCTATCATTTGGTCCAAAGGCAGATGAGATAAAAAGAAGCTTTGGGAGACCTTCATGGTGTAAGGAATCACCACCAGCAATATTAACTGTACTTTTCTCTGGTTATGGCAGTGAATCTAGAATCAATAATTCAGTTGAGTTTTAAGTGGGACAACTCCAAGATCCAACATGCAGATTCTGCTTTATGGAAATTTCATCATAAAACAAAATAAAAACAGAAGGAGCAGGAACAATCTTGCACTGCCTTTATTGCCATGGTTATACTGATGACTTGTAAATCTATCTTTCCACCAATGTTATTGCTCCTTCCATCTAGTCTCATGTCCCAGGCTGGATCTCTAACATGAGGTCTTTTAATTATTTTATCATTCCAAAACAGAACTCTATCCACTTCTCTCCTTTTCTATCACAAATGACAAGAACATTATCCTTCTTGTCACTCAGATTCAGTGACTCAGGGTTATTTTTTACTCTTACTTTCCTTATGCTTCATGCATCCTGACCAGGACCAGATCCTACATCTTTTTATTTTTGATGTTGTTCAAATCCATTTTTTCCTCTGGTAAATTTCTTATTCAGACCTTCTTGCCTAACTTTCACAATTTTTTTCTTTCTTTTTTGTTGTTCATTTGTAAATCAAATGTTGCCTTCCTTAAAGCAAACTGTAGTCACAGAATTCCTTCTTTTAGTCTGCTTATGTTTTCATATCCCTTCCTGTTTTATATTCTCAAGGCCTCTTGCCTCAAATTTAAGATACTCACTTAAGCTTTACATGTGTGCTTTCTAAATGTGCTGAGCAGTCCAGCAATAGATTGAGAGGGGGTGGAAAACATCGGTGGAACCAAATGAAGTAAAAGAGCTACATGGATTATTTTTGAGAAAGTTTATTTGTTAGGTCCAAAATCTTAGGAAATTTATCTCTGAACTTTGTCTTTTGTGTGTGTTTTTTTGTATAATCAAGTATTATGTCATGGCTCTTCATTCCACTTGCACTTGTAAGTGCCTCCTTCTACTTCCATACATGTTTAAAGACAGTTTCTCTCACAGCTATATTTTCTTTCTATAGCTATGTACCCATGAGAGAACCTCATGAGCTCACCAAAAAAGCCTGTGCTGCATTTGCTTATGCATCCTTTTTATAAGCCCACCTCTGCCTTTTTGTGTACATCAATCCAGAGTTTCCACGTACAGAATTCGCTTCTATTCTTTATTTTCTGTAGAAATTCTGTAGTGGTTTGTCATTAGATAATACATTTATTTAGGCACAAACTATCCTTTAAAGCATCTGGAAAGCATCCTACAATAGTGAGGCTGAAGTCCACAGAATTAAAATAAATTCATTTTGCAAGTTAGTAGTTGTCTTTTCAGCATTCTGAGTCCTAGTTCTTCCATTCTGTCTTCCATGAAGGCATGAATTTTTCTGTTGAAAGGTAAAATATACAGCCTGCCTGTGAGGCCACTATTAATTCCACACTATCTCTCTTTTATAGTGCAGCTGGCACCCTACCCTCAGGAGAGCAAGCTCATCACTTCTACCACATGCTTGTTCTCAAATATTGGTCTTGCCCGTGGCAGCGCAGAGCATTCGACAGTGCCTCTGGGCCAGCTGAAAATAATTTCTAGCACAGTTGGAGTGAAACTACAGAGGTGTAACAAAGACAAGTCCTGAGGACGGTGATATTCAGTATTCTCTCCAGCAATAAACAAAGATTTGCAAAACCAGTGAAATAAAATAAAAATAGTATAGATTTAATGCAGCTTTTGAAAATATTGCATCCTGTCCTGAGTGTTAGAAGTAACAAAACTACCTGTGGTCATAGGTGAAATTATATTTCTGACTTTTCAGACAAGTTATATGCTTCCAACATCGAATTCTCAACTTCACTTAATTTTATTTTAGTAATATTTTTCATACATTTGTATATATTCTTATCATAGGACTTTTATATTCTTCATTTGCTTACTGCAAATATGCACAAGGATTTCCAGTCAGGTGTTAAGTTAAAAGACAAAATATTACTCATTACCAGGTAGTTTGAGACATCTCTTTTGGCTGAAGGTTGAAGCTTCCTAGTAATTAAAGATTATTGTTATTTGTATGATGATACTTTGCATTTGCTTTGACCATCTGAGAGATGCTCAGATTTTTTTGCCCTTAAAACACGTAATGCTGTCCAAGAGCAATGTGTCTATCTGTGCTTATATCTGCCTTTCCTGCACTTTCCTATCCTTAGGCTAGGTAGAAGTACTTAAATGGTTCCTTTACCTTCTCAGAATAATTCTGAATATTTTCAAAACACGGGCTTTTTAACTTTGTAGCGTTTTGTTCAGCTGAGTCTGTGTCATCGGCAATTCTCCTTCTCCAAATATTTTTAACTGACTATAACTTGCTCTCTGCTTTTGAAGAATTTTGAAGAGTGGGAAAGCTGCCTTCTCTTTAGCGTTACTCTGCTGCCATGCAACACTTTCGACTTTCCTGTCATCCTATTACCATAATAATTGGCACTGTTTTCTGTATGTTGTCTAGAGAATTATTCCACAAAAAGGGAGAATCTGTCTCTCATTAGGTCCCCAGCTGATGGGTAACTGTATCATGCTGATTGTATTGAATCCTGCAGTGATAGACAATGACACTACAATTTTTATAAGATTGTAGTATCGGGTTTTGTGGTACAGAAGACTCTTGGTACTGTGGGTAGGTTGAACATCTCCTTTCCTAAAACTTCCATCTTCTCCCCAACTGAGCTGGTGTTACTGAGATCCATAATCTGTCGAGACAAGATTTCTATCCCTGGCTTTGTTGGATCATGTTTCTCAGCACAAAATGCTGTACTGTGCACCCAGTGAAGACCTAGCCCTTGCAGCTCATGACTGTCCTGTGCTGCTCCATCATTTTTCTGGGGAGACAGAGACATCTGTAGGGTTTGTGAGTGTTGGGTCCCTAGTTTTTTTCCATTTTGAGCTGTCTGGAGCCAGGGAGGTAATGCAGGCATGGGCTGAAGCAGAAAGGAGAGGACAAAAGGCTGGAGGCAGAGGGGCAAAAGGACCCACTAGGGTGGTGCTGGCTTGGGCAAGGCCACTGAAGGCAGTGCAGAGCAGTGCTTGGGACACTTCCAGGGCAGTATCAGGATGGTTCTGCCCTTCAGAGCTGTGTAGTGTGTAAACATGTAATCCAAATGAATGCATTTGGATACATTTAGGGTCAAGATACTTCTGTGGTACTAGTATATTGCCTATTGCTAACATCTGTCTGGTACAAATGGAAATACAATCTGCTTATTTCACAGAGGATGTCACGTGTTCATGAACTGAGAAGAGCTTTTGGACATTTGCTGATTCTAAATTTGACTGTGGTCAGAGGTTAAATGTTGAGAATTCTATCATGTGTTCGCCCATCTGGTTCTCAGTTATTTTTGTGACAAGGCAATATGTGGCAATAACATATTATTATTGTTTGATAATAGTTTTAAAGTATTTTGTCAAAATGGCTATTAAATGTATTTTTCTGTATCTGGAAAGTGTGCTTCCCTCACATGAA
>NW_005054324.1:70161-178129 GCF_000277835.1 Geospiza fortis
TTGACTATATCCATGCTTTGTTTCGGTGGCATGCAGTATGCTTTTTGAAGCTTAGGAAATGTTCTTCCTCATCCATGTAGCTTAAAAT
Source organism: Geospiza fortis (assembly GCF_000277835.1). Lineage (NCBI taxonomy): Eukaryota > Metazoa > Chordata > Aves > Passeriformes > Thraupidae > Geospiza > Geospiza fortis. Next base: position 70,250 of record NW_005054324.1, read on the forward strand.
CTACCAGCTGGGTGCTCTTGGGTTTCAGTACTGGCAGTTCTTCCTTTTTTTGCCTTAGTCATTTGGTGGCTGTGCTGCTGCATTCTTGCAACATTCTTCAAAGCAATAAACTTCCTCTAAAGAACTAAGGAGCTGAGTGTCCCAGGCCTCCATTTTATACAGATGCACATGTATTGGAAGGAACTTTTGTTAAGTTATTTTAAGTTTTAGTCACTAAGCATATGCAATTTCATTACCTTGCACTATCAATCATGTCAATAAAGATGTCACAGATGTTTGTTGTATCTGAAATTTTTTATAATTTCTGGAATTTTTTTCAGTCTTATTTGTAGAAATTATTACATTTCTTGTTCTTTTTTTAAATATTATTTTTGATGCATTTATATTTTTGTATTAATTTTTACCTACACACTAGCAAAGTAATTTCTGCACTCATTACTTGTTAGTTTCTTACGCTGACTTTGTCCAGAAACATGAAATGTGCTTTTAGTCATTATTGTTTTAAGAAGCATATTGATTAAAAAAGAAATTCCAGCCAAGAGTCTGTGAAATAGTAATAGATTTGGATGTTTATAGGAAAATAAAAATTTGAAATTCCTTACTCAAAACATACTGCATACAATAAAAATATCAACTAGCATGTTTAGAAGATTTTGTCATAAAATACAGTGTTATAGGCATGCTCAGCAATGAGGAAACCTTTTGAGCTGTTTTTGTAACAAAGAATATATGGGGAGCTAAGTAAAACAGCTGTGATACAGACTCACAGTGACACATTGCAGGATTAATAACTGTAGACTGAAGTTCAGTCCCTTCTGAAATTGTGTGTGAGAGAGACAATTGTTTGTGTGCTTGAAACTGGAAGGTTTTATTTATTTATTTCAATTTCTTTTCTTTTCTGCTTTTCATACAGAAAATAAAAAAAAGACCCTTTGGACTTGAAGCACAGACCCCAAGCAGCATTCTGATTTGCCTCACTCAAAGTCCCTACTGTATTTATTTTCCTGAAGCTTTTTTCTTTCCTTTCTTTTTTTTTTAATAAACACTTATAAAACTATATTGCTTGAAGTTGCTATCCCGCCAAAATACCTGTGAAATGCTTACCTGCCTTGAGTACCTATGTTCCCTTGCTCCTCTGTTCATTTCTTCCCTGGTTTTTTATTGTAGTGTTATACTTGCCCTTCCTACAATCGTTTCTATATTTCTAGAAATGCATTGTCTTGTTTATTTTGCAATTATGTGGAGACTCGGTATGAGACAGTGCCTGACTTGTGTGCCAATTTCCATGTGGAATACTAAGACTTCTGCCTGGAAAAATAAGATGCCATCAGGAAGTTACACTGTGAAAGAGTCATGGAATAACTCATCTAGGACTCCTGTCAGTCTTGATACTGTGTGAATTGGCTACTGATAGCTAAAAAAGTAGATTGAACCTTTGTGTGGTTAAAAGGGAGATCAGATTAAAGGCAATGATAAGTGGAGTGTGAGACAGTCCCTGTCTGCCATATAGGTGTAGTTAAAGGTGAATATATGGACAGATGAGTTAGCACCTTCTGGGGTTGAAGGTTTATAGAGACATAGCTTTAAAATATAGGCTAATAGGGGAAGTGTTACAGGGCCAGGCAAGATTTAATCCTGAAGAAGGCATCAGGCAGGGAGAAACTGTTCTGCACTGGAAAAATTTAGATTGCTCTTCCATAAATACTGTCTGATTAGCTAAAAGCAGCTAACACCAAACATCGCACCAGTGTTTTGAGGTGGGTGTACAATTAGATGTGGATGTGTGCCCTCAGTGTAGATGGTTTTATCAGATTTTGTTTTCCACGGCATTTTTCTGGAAATCATAGAGTGGCTTGCAACTCTATAATCTGTAACATTAGGGAGTAATTACCACTATCTGTTTTATTCTGTTTCTCAAGTCTTAAAATATGACCTTCTAGTAATACCTCAGAATAAGTATCACAAAAAAAGTCTGTTTAGTCTTTATTTTTAATTTTTTTCTTTTAATAATGTTTTTAGTTGTTAATTTTTTTCTCTATGTATTGATACACTTGAAAATACATTTACATCATTAGTGTTTCTCTTTAGCTCTGTTTTCCCCATCCAAAAAGCTATACTGATTTTTCCATCCTCACTTTCCTTTATTCTCTTTGATGAGAAACTGTCATTTGGATGAGAAATGATCTGTGCCATCAGTCAGTTTTCAGTTGTCTGTTTTTCTGTCTTCAGTAAAGAACCACTTTTTTTGTTAATTTTATTAATTCTGCAGTATCTTTTTTTGCCATATTTCCACAGATCTCTGATTTGATCAGTTGTCAAAATCCCTTAAAATAATGACACATAATTTTGCCATACAATCTATATTCCTTTACTCCTAAGAAGAGCAGTTCTGTTGGCAAGAGGCCCTACTACCCCCAGGTGTATTTTGTGGGCTAGCTCTTTGAATAGCTTGTTTTCCTGTAAAGTTTCAAAAGTAAATTTAAATACTTGAAATTCAATTTGAAGTTTTTACGGAATATTGCACTAACTTTTCTATAGCTATTTGTAGCTATATATGTTCTCTATATAATAATTTTAAATTAAATAGCTTGGATTTAAAGAAAATCCCAATCTAAGATTTTTAAGCACACCTGTATGTTGTGTATTTAAAACTGATTTAAAAACCTTCATACTCTTAGAAGACTGTCAAACAAATTGCCATTCTGAGGTAAAGTTATATGTCAGTGTCATGCAGTGTGCCATCCTGAAGTTATGCTGAGAGTGATTAATGTGTCAAGGAAAGCAGACATTTTTGAAGAGTTGTGTAAAGCTGTAAATACGTTGTTTTGTTCTTTACGAGACATTATTTGAAAAGCTGACATCTGTGTTTTTAATGTGTTTGGTTAGACTCTAGTGGTATGTCATGTCCTGATTAATTGAACCAACTTAGTCGGGATGTGTTGCAGGAATGTAAAGATTAAGACTGGAGATTTACCCCAAAATTTTATAGGAGGCATTTTCAGTCAGATACTGTTTTAAGTTAAGCTGACAAGGCATTACTGCTTACCCAAACACATTTTCTTTTGTGCCAGATACGAGTTTTTAATGCAAATGAAAAACACATATTAACTGGTTTGATGCTAAGTACCAGAACATCTGTTTAATTAACTGAGTTATCAGATGTGTGTGGAAGAGCTGTATTTTTAATATTTCTGCTTTTATGGGGCTGCTTGACAAGGAGGACATATACTGATGGATGTGGGAATATTGCAACAGTGTGTTGCGGGACTACTGAGTAAAATCCACAATCAGATTAGGAAGCTGGGTGTTGTAACTGCTGGGCATACTGTCTTCAAACACAGGCAGTGTAAATTCCAATTTTTCCTCCTTTCTTCTGCCCCGCTTTTGCCACTTGTTGGAAAGTCTTCTAAAAGTGGCAATGATAGAGTCTTCACTAGAATAAAATTTGCTGTGCTTTACTGTGTGGAGTTCTGGGGTGCACCTATGAGCAACGTTGCTGATGATATGTTGAGATGGCCCAGCAGAGAATAAAACAGAAGTTCATACTATCAGAGATAATAAGCAGATGGTTTTCTGTGCTGGAAGCAGTAAACACATTGCTTCTTACGTGAAGATCATTTTCTGTGGTTTTTTTTTTTTTTTTTTTGTAATGAAGATGCCACAGGACAGAAACATAAAGATCAAAAGTCTCATATTAGCAGAGATGTGAAGGAAGTATTTTATTGCCTTCACAACTTCTTAAAAGAAAACACAACTTCAGTAGTTTTCTTTACGAAGTGTCTTATTTACAAGGAAAAATAGTGTATTTCATAGCCTTATTCTGGTTGTCTACACCAGCAGTTTGGTATGCTTAAAATCTGTCACGAGTCCCTGGAGAGAGGTGGGATCCTTCAGCAAGCACTTCAGACAGCTGTAGGCTTCTGTGGTCAATCTCTTCAATCCCTGTTGAAACATCTTTTTCCGTCCCTTCTCTGACTGTTTAGAGGCTTTTGTTGCTTAATGTCATTTGGAGATACAAACTGGTCTGAAATGGTTCTAGATGCCTTGCAGGGGCCTGAGGATGAGTGTGACAGAGGTTCAACACAAGATTACTGGAGCTGCTAGTGCCACTTCCAGTCAGATATCATTTTAAACTGGACTGGTGATCCTAGTTCATGCTGATCAATATTCGTGAGTAGACCTGGTCCTTCGAATGTCTTGAAAAGATTTGGAAAACAGCTTTCATATTGTGATTTCAGCATTATTTTAGCTATGCTGGGACTATTGCTTGAGAATGAGCCCTTGGCATTTTTTGTAGACTTGACCAAAAAAATATTTCATTTACAGTTTTGAGGCAGGAATTTTCCATAAAATTTATAGAAATTCCCACTGGCTATACTTGGATGACAGCAGGAAACAATGTGTAGAACTAAACCTCTATCCCCAGTGCCCTAGAACACATAGACCTTATTGTAGTATTTTTATCAGATATTGGGTCTTAAATACCTAAATACAGGTATTTCAGATGTGTCAATTTATAATTTCTATTTAAATTTTGTATTTATTCCAAAAAAGATAGCACATATGTCCATAAATATTCTTCTGAGTGGTGCCTTGGTAGTGTTGAACAGTGAAAATAATTGTTACTGGAAAAAGAGTCTCTCTACACTGAGAGCCTCAACAATTTTCCAGATTGTGGTGGCATTTCAGCCTTTTTTTTTAATCATAATTAATATTCTTAGTGTGTAAATGGGCACCGAATCTATTACTGCTGAGACTGAACCCTTGTATTTTATATATTTTGGCCTTTGATTGTATTTGTGCTGCTTATTACATTTACAAAGTAAGGACCAAAGCAAGTGTAATGTAATTAGCACTGTTTGAATTGCACTAGCAAGTAATGGAGTGATTCTGGAATCTGACTTTTCAGTGTAATTTCCATAAATTTTGAATTGCTGTCAAAATTGTGACATATTGATAAATAATGTTTGTGTTTATGAACTGTGGATATATAATTATGGTAAATGGAAGACTTCAGTTTGGCTGTCTTTATTGAATTGTGTGAAGTGTTAAATAACAGTAGGTGAGCACCAGAATTCTTAAAAGAAGCTTTAGAATGATAACAGTATTTTTTTTCATTTCATGTCAATAAGGGTTCTTGGTGTAAGGTCCAGCACAATTCTCTGAGCAGAACTACTTTCCAGGCCATGGCACCATCAGCTGCCTGCCTTCCAACACCTTTCTGCATTTTTTTCTTCACTACAGTGCTCCAATATGATTTATTGCCCTTTTCCTGACTGCTCTCTATATTGTGCAGACTGTATCTCAGTATTTATACAATTTCCCTTCTATTTTCATATCCTGCATGCTCATACTGTACAATAAGAAGATAATTGAACTCATGTTGCACCACGTTTTATGTGCAGCTTTTTCTAAATGCTTTGTGTGCCTCTTCTGTTGAGATAAGTCTCAATTTTCTTCCTCCCTAATGACTACATTGAGGGTTTGGTAAGAGTGCAGTGACAATGCATGTGAAAGAGCTCTCAGTAACTGACTGATGACACTTCAGCAGCTAATTGCTCATATAATTTTACTTCATGAAATGGTTCATACACCTGTTTTGCTTAGTACATAACTTTGGAAATCTACGTGGTAAGTGAAGCCTTGCCAAAATGTATGAGCTATATTCCAAGCCTCACAAACATAATTGGAATTTCTAAGGCTCTGCTCTGAATTATTTCTTTTTCTCCTTTTTTTTTTCATTCGTCATTTTGAAAGGTAGTTTTTGCTTTCAGTGAAAATGACAGATGTAATTGCTTTCTAAAAAATCATCTGATTACTGTGAAATTCTGCAGAATTAAGAGATATGTTGGGTTCAGTTTTTGAAAGGAATCTAAGACCCACTGGGGTAAGTAACTTCATGAGAGAAGACGTGAAAGCACAAGGCAAAAAGTAGTCACCATTCGTCATTTTGAAAGGTAGTTTTTGCTTTCAGTGAAAATGACAGATGTAATTGCTTTCTAAAAAATCATCTGATTACTGTGAAATTCTGCAGAATTAAGAGATATGTTGGGTTCAGTTTTTGAAAGGAATCTAAGACCCACTGGGGTAAGTAACTTCATGAGAGAAGACGTGAAAGCACAAGGCAAAAAGTAGTCACTCTAGTGACTTTCACAGTCCATGCAGAGTGATAGACCCAGAAATAAATCACAAAAAAAGATAAAAAGGGAACCTTAAAGATGGTGTAATTAAAGTTGCTGCTTGAAGCTGTAATGATCTGGAAAACCCACGTTTTGATGCCTATACAAATGATGCAGCAAAATGCCTAAACAAATGTTGTGTGAAACATACACGTGAAACAAAATGGTTTTTGAGCAAAGCAACTCTAAAGATTCTGCCAATTTCTGTATCAATGTATCATGTAACCTCCAGAAATTCATCTGGCTTCTCCCTGAATGTTCTGTTAGTTCCTTCCATGTCAGTCCTCTCCTTCCTCCACCACAGCAGCTTGCAGATTTTGAAGTTTCTCATTTTACTCTCTGGGTACAGGCAGAGCAGTAGGTGCCCTGTAAGAGGTGATGTGGACATATAGAGACAATGTTGATGGTAGTAACTTGAAACCTGTAATTCTTTCCAAACAGTTGAAAATTTGAGCTCTTTCAAAAATTGAAAGGAGTTTGTTCTGGCACAAAAACTGTGAAGGAATAAAACTGAAGTTTAGGAAGTGTCCAACCAATATGCTTTTCAGTAGTGCCATTTTGAGTGCCAAATTCTTAAGGAGTTCTGCTGTATCCAGATGGGGAGGCTGTTTTGTAAGGGACTGAAGGAGATGTGCTCACATTACTGTATTTATTGAAGCTTGTATGAGACAGACTGTAGCAGAGATTTAAGTGAGCTAAAATAGATGAGGTATGTTTGTGTTTCTGTCCTCTCCCGTCCCTTCCCTTCTTCCTCCCTTAACTTTCTCCCCCCTGCTCCTTCCTTCCCTCTCTTTTTTGCTAGCATACGAAGACCATATTGGGATAAGAATGTCAGAAGTCCTTTTAACATTTCTAGATAGTCTAATCAAATAGATTTTTTTGCAATGTCCCAAGTAAAATTACTGAATTCCATCAAGTTCTTGAGTATCTCAATACTCCCTGTAGTGAAATACAAAGGCTTCTGTCTTGCCAGTGAATTCACTACAACAATTAGTGGGTCTTTTTCTTGCTTATTTGCTGCAATTGTATTTCCTGCTAGGAGAATAGGTAGTGCTTTCCTTCTTGTCCAGTATTCCCTTTAAGAGACACATGAATAAATGTAGCATTTTTTTTATAGATGTAATTCCTTATTTTGTGTTGCCCTCTTCATTGAGGACTCAAAGTAAATAAGAGTTTCAAAAGGTTTAGTAGAACATGCAGTATACTTTAGCATATTAACCCTTTTCAATATGAAATGGAGCACAATTAATGAAAAATAAAAGATGTTTGGATATGAAACTTTTTATGAAACAATGTTTTATTATTTATCCCCATTCTGATTATATTAAATTATCTGTCCTTTCTGTATATGTGCTAATATTCAGAATAAATTTGTGTAATTTTCTGTATTGGCCTTAGAACTTAGTATGGAAGGGTTCTCTTGAGCCATTAAGGTAATTTTTTTACTACCCTAATTATAGTGTCGTATTTTTCTTTGCAATTACTTTAAAAATTATTTAAAATCATAGCTGGATTTAATTTACATAACCCTGTTTTTATTGCCAGAAGTTCTGTATCAGTTTGTGTGAACCTGTGAGGAAGAAGTACATCTGAACCTTGACACTGATTTCTCTGAAGTCAAGAACAGTCATACCTGGAAGTAGATTGTAAATTTTAGATTCATAAATGTTACTTTCCTTCAAAGTATGATAAATTTTATACTAGATTCCTTTCAAATAGGGATTTAGGAAATTCTGGTGTGGTTGCCAGTTTTTCATGTACACACATTGGTTTTCCAGTAGATTTTCCTCTGGTCTTCATATAAGGTATACATATTTTTTATGCATAGGGCTTAATGTTACTCCTTAATGTCTTTGTATGAGCAAAACTAAGAAGGATTTATCCAACAGTTATATTCAGCTTAATCTGATCATGTTAAAAATAAGTATGCCTGCTTTTTGAGAAGTCTCATTTTTATAGAGTTAAAACTGAATATAACACATTACTTTTTAAATGTTCTTACTGATCCCATTATTTTTTCTGTGCATTTTACAAATAGGATGTGATGTTTTGAGTATGCTTCAGGCTTCAGTAGTTTGTATAATGTTCTATTTTCTGCAGCAAAAGCATGTCAAGGTGATCTCTGTGGGTGGTTAATATTTTCTGCAGTTTATTCTTCAACCATGAAAATATGCAAAACTGAAGAGCTTGGTGGTATGTCATATGTTCAGGTATAAAAAATATATATATTTATATATATTTAAATTTTATCATCATTAAAAATAACAGAGAAAACCCTACAAGTGTAGTAGCAAATACTGTTTGTTCATGGATGAATGCAGCATTTGTCACTCCTAACTTGTGTTTGTGGTTACGCTGGTGAGCAGTTCTTGCAATACCTTAAATTGTAGGGTAAGAGTGTTGTATAAATGGAATATTCTAAAATGTAATGCTCAATATCATAGGAGATCATAGAATATGGGATAAATGTAAAAATTACAGAATGTTTGCATTTTAGCAGAAATTGTCTTGATTTGTTTGACAGGTTTTAGTTGTTCTTTTCTGTATTTTCAAATATAAGTACTTTTAAAAATGATTACAGAAAGCAACAGTAACAACTCTATAAAAGGAATGCATAAATATTGTAACAGTATTTCAGTAGGGAAGGATTATTATAAATCTGATTGTTAAAGAACTGAAACAGGTAAAAGTTGAATGTAAGTACTGCTCACTATGTTTTTAGCATTGTTACAGTAGTAACAAGAAAAACTGGAAAGGAAAATATCAAATATATCCATATAAATAAAATGCATTTGATTTATAAAAAGGTGATGTCTAAAAAGCTAATGAGGATTTCAATTAAATGCATCTTGTTTTTTTCTTTCAAGACTAACACAAACATATAAGGAAATTAACTCTTAGTAAGAAATAATGATGTGCATTTTGATTGCTGGCTGATTCCATGTTTTATCATTGCTTCTATCTTTCTTCTGGTTTTGTTTAGTTAAGCCTCTGTCTCTGGGAAGTTATGTTTCTGCTGTTTGTATAGCACATAGGAAAAGTGGGTCTTCAGTTTTAAATGGGAACTCTCTCAGATGGGCCTTGATAAGATTATCTTCTCTGATACAATGTAATGATCCAAAATGTATCTGCAGCAGAGATATTTTCATATTTCCCTTCCCATTCTTGGCAATTTGATTTACCTCAGTAAAAGGCATCAAAAACACATTTGGAGTGACTCCAAACTCAGGGTCTTGGTTGTTGATGAGAAATTTGTTCTTTTGGAGCTCGAGCAATGTGTAGAATCTGTGATTCTCTTTAGTGCACACCTCAGGGCATCATAAGGAATACCATTCTAATGTTCTCCAGCAAGAAGTAAAGCAAAGCAAGAACTTTACTGTGCCAGAAGAGTTAATTGGGCTCTAAAGTAGCTGCAAATACATCAAAACCAGAGACTGTGTTCAACTTTCAGGTGCTTATCTATAAGAAGGTGGCCTTTTTAAGGACACAGTTCTCAGAACCAGTAAGAGGAAGCTGAGGAAGACATCCACCTTTATTTTCTTTTTTTTGGGAGGGGTCATTCTCTGCACAACCCTTTGACTTCTCAAGGCTGCGGGACAACTACTGCTACAACTACTGTTAAGACACCTACTGTATCTTAAAAGAGGTTAATATTGATTGTTCTTTTCTCATTCCTTCTTCATACCGTAGGTAGAATGGGAAATTTTCTGTAATCCTACTTACTTCTAGTTCTAGTGATAAAACTCTAGGAAGAGTTGGGTGAGGTGTTTGTAGTCTTACGTTGCTAATCCTATAATGACCATACCAGTCCTGGTTCCTTAAACATATTTACCTTTCATAGAACCATAGCTCTTACTGCTACTCTTTGGTCTGCAGTGGGGAAAAGTTGTTGTAATAACACAGGGAATGCTACAGGGGTCCACAAAATAAATATCTTCGTGTAAAACAGCAAAAGATGTTGGTGTTAGAGACAATGTTACAGTCGGGCTGTGTTTTTAAGGTGAAGCCAGGTGATCTGTCCCTGGTGGGAGGCAGCAGCCACTTGGCTCCCCATGGTTGAAATGGATAGTTGATATTTGTCTGTTCTCTGTTACTGAAGTTTATAAATATATTTTAAAAAGAAGCAAAGTTTTGCTTTCAATAGGAATTTGATCATACCATCTAATTTGAGTTACTTCACGCATCTGGTGTGCTGGTGTTGTCATATTTTGTTAGCCATGATGACAATTTTTATAGTTATCTGTTTCATTTTTGTGAGAAGAGTGCAGATACCTGTTACTGAAAGGAGCCCCATCCTGCCCTCTCTGATAGTGGTGAATCTCTACTGCTCCCCAGTCCCATCTACGTGTCCTGGGGGCAGAGGTTTCATTGAACACTCATCCTGAGTTCCTGTTGGAGTACATTGCCCAGAAGGCACTTGTAGAATATTCTGGTGGAAAACATGTATTCAAAAATTCCAATTACGCTAGATTAGTTGCTTCTCTTTGTGTTACAGCAACTGTATTATTTCTTCTAATTTACAGTAAGTTGGTTTGTTGCATCATCTCCATATATCTTTCAGTTGCCTCCTGTTCAGAGAGACTACACATGGTTCCATAATACATCTGATGATGATGGATACTTCAATGAACAGCAAAATATTTCTGTCATGAGCACCACGATGGCAGCTGCAGATTTTTGTCAGTATATTATTTGATTGCTTTTCTAATTGCAGAATTGTAATGGCAGTTAGAAATGCAAAAACATTTTGAGTCATAACAGCAAAACTTATCTCAGAAATTCCCGTTTGCAAACACTTCTGACTTGTGTCAGGGTTTGCAAACTTTGGGTGCCTAAACAATTTGGGTGCATAAACATGCTTTAGAATTCAGTAAATGTGATGCATGCTAAAATTACTGATCTGTAAATGGGAATGAGTAGTCCATTAGCTGTATTTGCCATCCAAGGTTTTTATATTATTTGCAGCTGGTGGGTATTTCCATTCCATCTAAGCAGTGATGATAAAGTATGGTGGAGAAACATGAAAACAGAAGAAAATATATATTCCACTTGGATGAAATTTTTATAGGGAAGGGTGTTTAATAATTGTTTATACCTGATATCTATGGAAATTTTGGAATTGATAACTTAGCTGTTAAATGAAACAATAGTACCATACTTTATCTTCCACCTAAATTAGTCAAACAATTCAGGTCCTCTGTTGCTTTGTTATTTTCTTCACATATAACACAGAGGTATAGAACAATAAACTTACACTTTTGTTGAAATTAACAGTTAATACCAACCAAAATCCTTCTATCTTACATTCTGGTGATTGAAAGAAAAGAAGCAGAATTCACCATTGGAATTTGGTCTGAGTTTATTGAGTTCAGCAATGAAAGAAATGAAAATATCTTGCAAATATATATATATGGTTTGCTGTGTGTCAGCGAACTCTGTTTCTATACCTGTCTGACCCATGAAAAAACAAAGTTAGAATTATCAGATAAATGTGTGTGTTTTCTTTTCAATTATTATTAATTAGTATTAGCATGCATTTTGTATTAATTTGTTTGGCTAAATTTTAATAAATCATATGGAGAGTGTGGTAGCAGGAAAGTGGTTTATAAATTCATTCTAAAAGTGGATGAGATGCAAAAAGAGCAAGGTAAGTATGGAATTCTTTGGCTAAACATTTGAAGAGCTTCCAAATGTAAAGATTTACTTGACCAGATTTAGATGTTGCTATAATTGCCCACTACTGAAGCCGTGCAAAAAGAATGTAAAATGTGCTGATGGTAGCCCAGTAGCTTTATACTTGACAGGGTGGGCTTTATAATGTGTCCTGCAAATCTGAGATAACCTGAGAGGTCATCTGTCAGATATGAGACAGGAGACCTGCACTCTTCTGAAGTGACAGCTGCAGACCAGATGGGATTACCTTGGACACTGTGGCAACTCTGTAGAGCCTGACACATTTCAGGAGTAACCAAGAGAAGAGATTTTTTTTTTTTTTTTTTTTGTTCTTTGCAATATGACTCCTAGAAAGTACTTTGAATAAATGAGGAGCAAGATATTGCTTGTTTGTCTCAGGCAAAGAGTTTTATTACAATCAGTAGAGTCAATAGAATGCTGAGTCAGAGAAGCTGAAAAGATCCCAGTTTTATATTTATTTCTCCTAATAGCATATCTATTGAAAAGTGTGCAGTCAGGGTGGAGTCATAGATATGACAGCATTGAATGAATTCCAGCTGTGGAATCCATAAATAAAGGAATTTCAAAAGTGCTCAGTTCTGGTTTTAAATCTGTTCTGCTGAAATCAATGGGAATTTTGCTATTGAAGGGTAGCCTAGTTACATCAGTCCTGAGCTACCCTGAAATTTTTTTCCATGTAGTCACATTTGCTAAAGGACCTCTTACAGTATAGTGTTTAATGGTAACATCACATGAAATTAAATTTATTTTTTGTATTTCACTGAAAAGTTTCAATTGCTTTAAACCAAGGACAGCTTAAATTTCCCCCAGGCAATACACAACACAAGGCCTTTCTAAGACTGCTGGCAGGCAGTTTTCAAAAGGGTCCTTTTTGTATTATAGTTCAGGGCAGCAGGATCATTTTTAAATAAATGCTTCTTGACATCAGTAATCCATGACTTTAATCTCTTTTACTTTACCTTTGACATCAACATATCGGTGCTTGTTTTCACACACATTTTAACAATTCCACTGTTTATTCTTTCATTATTCCCATTAATTTTTGTCTTCTTCTCCTTCATCTGTGTTTCGTTAGTTTTTCCTCTCTTCTGCTTTCATTACTTAACTCTTCAGCTGCTTGTGTTTATCCTGTTAATCAATGCACAAGACCCAGGAAAAGAGACAGGTGGAAAAGCTGCTGCTGAGTAACATCTGAAGTGCATGTGCTGCAGTGTGACAGATCATCTGAGGCCATTGAATATCAACTTACTTGATCTTTTTAATTTACTGGAATTATACATTTTTCCTTGTGCTTACATGGTCACATGTGCACTCAGAGCTCTCCAGTGTGGTTAAAATTTCCAACCCACAGCACCCAGAAGTGACACACTTGTCTGCCAGTTCTTTTACTTGTTCTTTTCTTCTTTTCCCCTTCCACCAGCACATATCCTGGATTTCACAGCTTGCTCCTACTGTCCTCTTGCTTATGGCACTTAACTTTTGTTACCATTTATCATGTTTTCCTTTCAGTTTGAACAGACATATTTTTCCCATTTCATTTGCTAAATTTACTTGTGGAGCAAGAAAAGTCTGTTTCTTTTACTAAAAGGGCTTATTGCACGTATCAATTGCTGTTTGTTGCAATGGGATTAAAATAAATTCTTTGTAACCTAGTCTTTTTTGGAGAAAAGTTTCAGTGACTGTGGCAATATTTGAATTCATTACAGAAACAAGTCATGATCATGTAATTTCTGACCTGTTTGATTTGTAAGTTTCAAAAATCTTTTTTCTTGGGATGCTGTTATGTACATTGCAGTACAGGAAACACTTTTGAAGCATGTTATCTTGCGGACCATATATATTTCAGTGGAAAATTGTACGCTAAATTGTGTTTTCTTAATTTCACAGTTTAGGGCTATCAGTTTCCAGAATAAAAGCATTAAGTTTTCACAGTGTTATTGTACATGAATGTCCTTCAGAGTATTGACAAAATGTCCAGTGCTATGATTCTGTGGGGTCAGTAGGTCAGTGTTGGGGCTGGCTGTGGCCAGCTGCTTGCTTGTTCTCCTCCTCAGTAGGACAGGAGGGAGAAAATAGGGTGGCAGAAAGTTCACGGGTTAGGATTAAGACATGGGAAATTGCTTACCAGTTACTCTTACAGGCAAAACAGGTCTGACCTAGGAAAAATTGATCTAATTCATTTCCAATTAAAATATATTTTGGTAGTGAGAAATAATGAAAGCATCACTTTCTTCAAGCAGCACCAGGTTACCTTCCTGCTCACTGACCTTCACTGGTGTTCTCAAGCTGTTTCTCACCCCTTTTCCCCCCCACAATCCTCTGCCTGTGTGCTGGTTTTGCCCTTTCCTAAACCTCTTCTAGCTGAGGCTCCACTCTGTGGTGGGTGGCTTGGAGTGGCTGGAAGCAGCCATGTCTCTGACAGAAATTTCCACAGGATACTATAAAGTCAATTGTCTTAAATTAAAATTTGTTGACTCTGCATTAGCCAAAGCAATTAAAATTCCTGGCAAAAGTAATGACATGATACCTTTTTGAAGTAAAGTTCTTATCTGCCAGGACTGTCTTACCCTATGCATTTCATTCATTTCTCTTTAGAAGAAAATATATGTTAATATTTTTGAAAGAAAAGCTACATAATTTAGCTTATCAATATTTTACTGTATTTATTTTATATTGAGTTTGTATGCCTGAAGCTGTTTGTAAGAGGGTAATTTTATTCATGTGAAATTGATGGGTTGAAGAAAGTCACAAGATAAGCATAAAAATAATAAATGTCCAAGATAATTTACTGCTTTTAAAAGACAAAAGCTATCTACATTCCCATTATGTTTTGATTTGTATGTGTCAGATAGAAGTTTTATGTTTCATGAGCAATGAGTACATCATACAGTGCAGGAGGTTGTTAAGAGAATTTTGTCATTTATTATGAAAGTTAATGCAGAAATGAGAACTAGTATAAATGCCTAAATTAACCTGAACCCATAATTTGTTAGAAAACTGCTGGGTTTTTTCAATCTGTTAAAGGGATTGAACTCATTTGTTGACCCTTCATAGTTTTAGAATGGTTTGGCTGGCAGGGACCTTGAAGATCCTCTACTTCCAACCCCCTGCCATCGACAGGAACACCTATCCCTAGACCAAGTTGCCTAAAGTACCATCAAACCTGGCTTTGAATATTTCCTGGAACAGGGCAGCCACAAAGTCTCTGGGCAACCGGATCCAGTGTCTCATCCCTCTTGCAGTAAAGAGTTTCTTCCATATATGTAATGTAAATCTACCTTGTTTCAGTTTCAAGCCATTGCCTCTTGATGTATCACTACATACCCTTGTAAAAAGTCCCTCTTCAGCTTTGCTTCTTTATGAACAAACACATTTTATTGTCTTATGAAAATGAAATATTTGATCCCTCTTTCTTTGGATTTTACCATTTGGTTTAAATCACTAGGGTAAGGTGTTTTCCTTCTTTAACAGTATTGTCCAAAAGGTAATTAAAAATAATTGTAGAAGATACCATATATTTAGTGTGAGATCACCTACAGAATCCTACTGAGTGTGAAGAGTTGTATTGAAGTTCTGCACGTGTGTGAGGTGGTTTCCAAAAGTTGCAGGCAACATTTGGATCCTGCATACATTCAAACTTCATAGAATCATAGAATGGTAATGTTTGGAAGAGATCTTCAAGATTGTCCAGCTACCATTCAGCACTAGCACTGTAACCCCTTAACCACTAAACCACATCACCCAGTGCCAGACCCAAATCTCCCTCCAGGTATGAGGAGTCAAGAACCTCCCTGGGCAGCTTACTCTAGTGCCTGAACATCCTAACAGCTGCCTGAAGTGAGGTTGTGGCCATGTGGGTGTCAGCCTCTTTACCCAGGCGAGCAGCAACAGGACTATGGGAAATTGCCTCAAGCTGCACCAGGAGAGGTTCAGGTTGGACATCAGGAGGAATTTTTCATGCAAAGGATGTCCAGGATTTGTAATGAGAAGAGAAGTGATGAGGGAGTCACCATCCCTAGAGGTGTTCAGGAAATGACTGGACATAGCACTTGGTGCAATGGTTTAGTTGTCACGGTGGTTTAGTTGGCACAGTAGCGTTTGGACAAAAGTTGGACATGGTGATCTTGGAGATCTTTTCTAACCTTAATAATGAATCTATGATATCCTTATGGGAAATACTGCAAACTGTCATTTATTCTTATTCCTAACAAATGCTTAAATTTTTAGGGACCTCTTTTTTTTTTTTTTTTTTTTGTCCCATGTGGCTTAGTTTCTTTTAGAGACTTCAGGTAAGAGAGCTTGTGAAATTATTTTTGGAAATACATGACTTACAAGGGGATCTCCATTTGTCCATGTTCTCAGTAACTTCTCAAAAAAACTGAGATAATCCAAAGTGTGTCTTCCATTTCCATACTGGAATGTTGATTCCTGAACAACATGTCATTTATATTGACATACACATAAACTTTATTGTAGTCTGTAGAAAGTTGTCTAGTGTGCACTCCATGTGTACTGATCTGGAGCTTTCTGGAGCTTCTCTAGATTTTTTAGGATTGATTTCATATTTGCCACCTTTGTTAGATTTTAAGGCAATTTGAAGCAGGCATTTTTCTATTGTAAGTTCAGAAGTTTCATACTCAAGTCCCTTTAGAGTTGTTGATGGGATACACTCGAGTCTAATAACCTGTTAGAGCTCAGTTTGTCTTTTTTTTCCTCATGTTCTCTAATGACACTTAAGTTTAAGACAGATCCTCTCATGTATTTCTCTGAGGAGGATGTCTGGCCTAGTAACTTCTCCAGTCTCCTCTGGTGTGTAAAAACCCCCAGTTTTTTAGTGGCTCCTGCTTTCTGCCAGCCTCAGCAGAAGCCCCTAGATGGGTGTCTGTGAGAGGCTCCTCACCAAGCCTGATTCTGACCGAGCCTTAGCCATCTCCACTGTGTGCCGGGGGCTGCTCCCCTCCCTGGCCAAGGGCAGCAAGGTCCTGCTCTGACCATGGACAGCCCCCACAGCTTCTGGCCTTGCTCTTCTCCCTGGCCAAGGGCAGCAAAGTCCTGCTCTGACCATGGACAGCCCCCACAGCTTCTGGCCTCCAGCCTGTAGGGAGCTGCTGGTCCCTGCAGGCCTCTGACCCTGGACTGTGTTTTATGTTTAAGCCTTCCAACGATTACAATCCTTTCTGTTTTCCTTACTTGGACATAATTTGAAGCTTTGACAAGAATGCTTTTTTCATTCTAATAGCCTCCTTCATCCCATTTGTTCATGACAGCTCCCTTCTCTGGATTTTTTCAGTCTTTTTTGGTAGGTTGTATGCATTTCTTTTGAGCTTGCAAAAGGTATCTTTAATCAGTCTCTGTGCCACCTGTAAAAATGTGACTTTTGCAGACGATTCTTTTTTCTTCCTTGTAACAAGCTTACTCATTTTTATTCAGTGACCCTCTTTGAAATGGTGGTAGAGGTTTTTTGGCTTTTGTTGCCCCTTCAAGGGCATAGATTCTAATCTACATCAAAGCAGTTATTGACTGTGGCTAGAAATTTACTTTGAGTTATACCCTGATACGTCATGTGCTTGTACAGGACAGGCAGAAATATCCAACAGCCCTAATATTTATCTGCCACACTTCCAGGGACATTTTTCAGTGTTATGAAGGTGTTCTGTTTCTCAGGTGTCTTTGGGAGTTTGGTCCAGAGTATGACTTATATTTATAGCCTATGTCTTTCTTGATGTCATCTGCCTTGGCCACTGCTGAAAGGAGTCTCTGGGTTGTTCAACATGAATGGACTGTTAACTGCTAGATGGATCTGGTAACCATGAGCACTCATTCTCTAATGAGTAAAAAGAAAGCAAAAAAAAAGAATCCTTGAGCTTGCCTGTGGAGGGATAGAATGTAAGAAAATGAAGATAGTGCAGAAGGTAATCTTACACCTGAGGAGTTGCAGCTGTACTAATCACCAAAGATTAGGAACAGGCCTGCCCTTAATAGGCCACAGCTGTGTCCAATAAGATGAGGAGTGCTACAGAAGGGTTAGCTGGGTGAGATGAGAGTTGGAGTTTGTTGGTTGTGCTGTGAAGTAGGAGTGAGTGCTGTGAGGAGTTGCCCATGAGAAATCACTGAGAAGGTATGGGAACTTTGCAATAAGATGACAACACTTGCCCAGTAATCTGAAGTCCATATCAAAATACAGCATAGCTGAAGACTTACTCTGCTTGCAGGGAGGACTGGCATATGTGTAAGAATTTTCCCTCTGCAGACCAATGTAGCTCTGAATGAGAAATCAAGAAGCAATGATGGAGATGTGTGATCAGGATCCTCTGACCTATCACTCAGGTCACCAGGCAGGGTCTCTGAGAAGAAACCAAGGACATAATTCTGTTCTAATTTTGTTCTTTACAAAAGACACAATTAATGAAGTCATGTAAAATTTTGGGTTTAGGATAAGGACCTCTGCAAGGATCCAGTCATCTTCCAGACATTTAGTTTGTGACAATTATCAGTAACTAACTGTGGTGGTCATATCAGTATTGAAGCAACCTCCTGAGCAATGTAAGCAGTTCTTGAAGTGCCCAAACTGAGGATGTGTTAGGGCTATGGAAGCCTCAAGGAAGCTCTGTGCTGATGAGGAGGTGACCTGCTGTTCAGCCAGAGAAGAAAACATACACTTTGAGATGCTGCAAACAGTCAGTTAACGGAGATAACAGCAATTGGTGGGACAACGTCTGTCTTTATTTTTATAGCGACATTTTTGGCAGGAGATTGAGGCTGCGTGGGTAGATTATCTCGTAACTTCTTTTTGTTTGCCTGGTTTGTGTTTGTTTTTCCCCCCCCTTAATTTTTTTCTCCATGGTTAGTTTGGCTTATTTATCATGATTTTTTGGTCTGTTTTCTTGTGGTCTTTAGGAGCTTGAGGAGTGTGTGTGTGTTAGGTTTCCTGTTCTGTGTTGTTGGTAAGTGTGGGCTTCACACAGTTTATAGTTTCTTTTTCTCCATGAAAGATGTATGACTCTTTAATTATCTATGTTTTGTTGTTGGTTTTGTTGAGTTTTCAATATATTTATTTAGACAAGATTTTTATTGGTGGAAAGAAACAGGAGGATCTAGGCTTCCATATGCAGCTCCAGAATGATGGTATCATTGGAATAAACTGCTAAGTGGCAGAACAACTAGAAAGTTGGGATTTAGGGATGGATTGATGCAAGCTCAGGCAGAA
This sequence comes from Geospiza fortis, assembly GCF_000277835.1. Taxonomy (NCBI): domain Eukaryota; kingdom Metazoa; phylum Chordata; class Aves; order Passeriformes; family Thraupidae; genus Geospiza; species Geospiza fortis. The sequence goes on from NW_005054324.1 coordinate 89,330, forward strand.
AAGGGGAGTGAGGGTTGCCCTTTATTTGAAGGAACTGTTGGAATGCATGGGATTCATGTGTGAAGGTTTTGATTCAATATAAGAGAGAAGATTTTCAGTAGAAGGATGATTATGCAATGGAAATGGTTGCCTAGGGAAGGAATCACCTTTCTTGAAAGTTTTGGAGGTGCATCTGTCTAATGTAGAAGTGACCCAGTCTGAATTCAGATGCTTTATGCAGCTGTGGCTTGTCAACCACTCTGTGAGTGGGAGAGTCTATGATATGGTACATCATGACAGAAGGGTCAGGTGATTTCAGATTTATGTCTTAGTAGGTCATAAATCTATACATATGTCTCCTTACAGGAACAAACTGTATATGTTAGACAACTCAGGATGATCACCCTATATGTGCACTTTTGAGATACTACTTTCTAAAGTGGTTCTACATTCTTATTGGATAGCATTTCTGAATCCTTTCTAATCACATCACAGGAGAAAAAGGAAGAAACACATCATAATTCTGTGAGTAATTCACAAGACTGCAGTGCTATTGTGTTAGTGGTATTGTAGAACAAACTATTTAGGAATAGTTAATTGCTTTCATATTTTTGTTTACATTCTTCTCCCCCAATTAGTGTGGACTATTGCTGTTTCTTATAATAAGAAAATTCAACAAATGGAAATTGGCTTTTCTCTGAGTTGTCTTAGAATAAATGATATGTTTTCAGAGGAAAGACAGACATGCCTGAGGATAAAGTAAGGTATGGTATCTGTGCACACTGGATAGAAATCTCTATAAATATGATATTGGTATGGTACATACTTAAAAGATTAGTGTCAGCACAGGTTATCTATCATGTAGAGGCAAGTCAAGCAAGTTAGACCTGCCTCAGGGATGGTTTAGCCTGCATATCCAACTATTCAGACGACATTGCTGTGGATATTTTGGAAGAAAAGACTGATGGATGATTTTTCCATCACTCCAGGCTTCCCATTCATTAGTACTGTCTCCATTTTCTCCCTTGTGCTTTGATGGGTACAGGTAATCAGTGCCCTGTTAATCTTTAGGATAAGTAAGATGTAAATGGAGTAACATCTCCCTCCCAGCCCCTCTTCCCCAAGAGGAGTTTTATGCAACCTGTGCATCAGCTGCACAGTGGATGGAACACGCTGGAAGTAGATGATGCATTTAGTCCATGTGGACATTTTTCTGTCACCGGACAATTTCCAGGGCATTTAATATTAGATTTTGAATTATTTTTTGTAAATTTTATTATTATACTTGGCTTACTTCTTTGCACAGCTACAGGTTCTGTGGATTAATGGAGTATGTGTGTTTTGCATAGGAAATTCCATGTTGTAAAAGTTCAAGAATAATTTTTGTGGTATAGAATATAATGTGAACCTTTATAAGTACATAGCACTGAAAAATTTGGAAAATATGTAGTTGGGGAAGCTTGACAGCTCAAGAATCATATAAGAATTCATTACTTTCTCTGTGCCACATGAAAAAATATGTTTCTCCCAACTCTACAGAGCTTCTATTTGGACCCACTGTTAAGCCAGCCTTCGTTTGTCTAAGTAGTAATGTAAAATAGCATGTAAAAATTAGCTGATGAGATCATGGTAGTATGAAAGTCTTTTCATTGGTTCATTTAACTTTGGACTGATTATAAGCATAACTACTAATTAATTTTGTGTGTTCTTGTTAATTATAATGACGTTCAGTAGTGATCATCTGATTATGAGCTTCTGAGTATCTTGCTATCACAGAAATGTGAATTCCTGGAATTGGGAAGAAAGGTGGTGTCTGTACTATTTGCAGTTCTGCAGTTTATAAAATATTCTTCAAAAATCTTATTTGTTGTAACTTAAATTAATGTGTTTAAGTAGTTTAAATATAATTAAAATACATAGTCTGACTGCTAGGTAAATTCACACTTTTTTATACTTTTGCAAGATATACATTATAGATTGTATGTAAGTGATGTATTTTCAAATAAAGTTCAGGACCCATTGACATAGTGCAATTTAAGACTTGCTTAGAAGTCCTGCTATGAATTAATGAGGTTTTTTTAATTGTGTGAGTCCTATATGATAGAGAGTTGGAAGGTTCAGATACCAGTGAATGTTTGTCTTTAAAATACTAGACAGTCTCTTTAGCAAGTCATTTTTGCTTTAGTGAAACCAGTGGTGACTTCAATCCAATTGATCTGATTCAAAGCAAGTGTACCTAATAGTAACTATAGATAACCCTCAGCGAGGTTCTAAAGTTTTCTTGCATGCTTTGGTGAGCAGTGCTTCATTAGAATATTTTCTACAGATACCTGCTTCAAGCCGTAATGCGGTTTGAACCATTTTTACTACAGAAGAAATCTGAACACGCAGGTCTTACCTGAAATAGTGACACATCGTGGCAACTTGAGCTATCAAATAGGAGAACTGCTTAAGTGCTGTAGTGCATTTGGTGGGATTATTTACATTTTAAAAAATACCGAAGACCACCAGTAAGGCAGGATAAAGAATAAAATCATGTAGTCTCAAATCAAAATATTATCTTAGAGGCAGTGTACAAACATATAACAGGTAAACTTATCCTAATGATTTGTGATCTAAATGTGGAATAAGCAAAGAGGTGATGGCAGCAAATAAATGAATGAGTTAAATAGCTTGCAGCACATGGGATTGTATTTATTTAAGTCAAGTTTCTAAGTCTTCATCCAGGAATGAATTTGACTTTCATTTTAATTAAGTATTCTAGGGATTTCTGACGCAGCTATGACAATTAACATTCTGTCAGGATGCTTTTAAAGCTTCGCTTAACAAGGTCTGTGAATTTGTAAATTTTTAAGGCTAAGATGGAATTGTTAGATGTTGGAGAATGGGAACATATCTCTGTAAGCACTGTCAGTAGGGGATAGGTAAACAATTAAAACTCTACCTGCTGGGGCCCAAGGGATGGAGTCTTGTAGCTCAGGCGGAAGGTAGAGAAATGTTGGTGTTAGACTGGAATGATTCAGATCCAGGTTTTAGGATGCTAACAAAAATTAAAACAAATCAGAGTTTATAACAAAATATTATTTTTTAGGACTCTTCTGCCTTTGTCAGGTAAACCACACTGAAATGTGATATAAATGAAACAGAAGTCAATAAGTAAGATTCTAAAGATGAAAATTTGCATAGTTAAAAAGAGAATTGGTAGGTAAGACCTGTTATCTGTCTGTGGCCTGTCACGCCTACTTTGTGCCATCCTCACCAATTTAAATTTTTCTTACTGATTTCTGAAGAAGTATAGAAATCCAGAAATAGACCAAATAAAATTAAAATCATTGAGATTAATGACTGTGGGTTTTTTTCATATTAAGACTAATTACCAAAAATACTATAATGAAAAATTTCTTCTGAAAAGGCTTTATCTCAACAAAATGGGTCATATTTTGGTACAAGATGTCATGTATAATAACTGACTGTCCTGGCTTTATTTCTGAGCTGAAGCACTATGTGATGTTTGATATACTGCAAGCTAAGAAAACTGATGATTTGAAAGTATTTCAGTTTAATGGAGTATAGGGAAAAAAACGAAATACAGAATATTCACATTTGAGGCTTACATATTATCTGTCAACAAGATGTAGTGTTGAAGAAATAACTGTAATGTGTATTTAGGTCTAGAATTCAGGTGCACAAGAAACTTCAAAGAAGGAGGCATAGCTATTTAGAGGCAAAGCGGCAACCTTGAAATGAGAAGTAGGTCAGTGAGAGGAATGCTTTTCACTCAGTTGCTTGGACATTTACATTGTGGATCCAGGGTGATCACATGACCATCAGGCAAAGTTTCATTGACACATGTTTTACTTTCTGAAAACTTCTAAAATTTGCCACCCACCTTCACCTCCTTGTATTTGCCTTAGGTTCCTTACCTGTTTTTTAACATTTCCTTCTCTTTTTTGCTTTGTATTAAGCTCATAAGATATCCTTCTCATTTCCCAGTGCTGTCCTACTGTGCAGGGGTTTCATGTAGTGTTTATTTCTCCAGCCTGTCATTCTTTGCTCTCCCTTCTTCACTTGCTCTACTACAGAGGCTGCCAGGTAGCTTTCAGTTTTCTAGGAACTTCGACCTTCCCAGCAGGTTTTGTTACACTCTACAAACAAAGGAAGCAGTTAGAGCTGCAGCTCTTTTAAATGTCCAAACATCTTGTAACAAAGTGTGTATTAATAATGCCAGTTGGAACACAGATTTTTTTTTTTCTTAAACTGTGGGAAAGCAGTCTTTTCTTTAAAAAATTTTACATTCATTTTACTCTTCAGCCTGCTTCTGTCTGACCTTGTCAGTAAAAGAGAATTGCCAAGAGGCACTATCGAGAGGCTGGTAGGATCTACTTCAGAGATAGCACAGTTTCAGGCATTAAGTCCATGTCTATATCAGTAAACTAAACATATTTTTGTTTTTGTTGTGTTTAAACATAAACAGACTATTTGCCTGGAAATATTTTCATGTCTCTGCCACAGTGAATGTCTTTGCAAACAAACATTGTTCCAGAAAATTCCCAGATATTTATTTGACTACCTCCATTAGACAATTTTTATGGAACCCTTCTGTTTCAGAGCATATGTGGCTATGCTACATAGGTGTAGGATTATCCTACATAGATGGAGGATTATCTCTGCCAGTTGATTTCAGGAAAGAGAAATGTGCGCAAGCATAGATGTAATCTAAATGTTCTACAGACCTGTGTGTTCTTTATTTCTTCTGCCTTGTCCAACCTCCTTTTCATTGCAGTCTTCCAGTCTCAGCTTCAAAGCTGTTGGTTTTTTTTTCTTTTTGTCCTTCCTAACATACATACATCCTTTTGCTTGTCCTTTTGTCCTTCCTAACATAGATACAGATTTAAATTTTATTGGCATGCTGTCTCCCAGCTTCTGTCCCTTCCTTCAGATGACCCTGTGGACTTACTGGTAGTGATATTGTGTGCAGTGCTCTGCCTGAAAGAAACTACTTCAGGGAAGCCTTTCTTTTGTTTGTCCTTGGGTATGATAATAATAAAAATAGAATAAAACCACAGGACTAGAATTTGAGTGATGCCTTAGCTGTCACTGTGCTGCATGGAAGAAACTTGGTGAACAATTCTATTTCTTTGTGGACTACATTTAATCTCATTACTTGTTAAGAGAAAAAATTAGAGGGAATGATAAGGCCAGATTCTATGTTGGTTTTGTTAAATGATTCTAAATAGCTGTAAACATTTCTCTGTTTTGTCAGGATTGTGGTACTAGAATTGATCTTGGACATCACTTCAGTTCAAGGTTGAAGTTAAAAGGTCTTTTTGAGGCTTAGAAGAAGCAGGTGAGTACAAATCAATCATCACAAATCAAAGAGAATTTTTTTTTGCAATTTCCTTTTGTCCTGGAATTGCTGTTCTTGCTTACCAATCCAAATTCAATGAGCTGGTCTCTGCTTTCCCTGATTCACTGAGATGTATGACTGCTTGTGTTATGACTAGATAGCAGACAATATCTGATTCATTTAGGATATCCCTACATACTTTTTCAGCTTCTGCCATGGAAATAGGTGAAACCATGGTTCTGTCACCGTGGTCTCTGGAACTCTGGAGTTAACTTACACTGTACAGTTTCATTACATCAGCTGTATTAGGAGTATGGTAATTAGGCTAATTTGTTTTGAAAATTGTTTTAGACAGTATTTCTTGTGAAAAATAAATTTTTAAAGGCAAATAAATACATTATAATAAATAGTGAAGAATCCCTGAGTTTGGATATTCCTAATTTCTTGAAACTAGGATGATCTCTATTCATTTGGTACCAGGATTTCCATGGTGTCAAGGACCATGGGGTCAAACCTTATTTCAGCTGCTGTGTGTGTTAACAGGCTGAACCTGCCTGGGACAGCACTGTCAGTGGTTACTGTGCCACTGGGGCCTTGGCATCCCTGCGCTGGATACCTTGCTTTGCTCCAGACCTTTCTTCAGTGAATCGTGTACAAGTGGCTATCAGGTCTTTTTAACTTAGACTGGAAAAGGAGATCCTGAAGGAATTAGTGTAAGATGAGAACTTAGCAAGGCAGTCACATTTATTTTGGGGTTTTCACAATTGCTATTGCAACAAAAAAAAAATTATGTTGAGTGTTGCAGTTGTTCATATTCTACATTTCCTATGGAGGTGTAAAATTTTTGAGAATATTCTCAGAACTTTTCAAATTCAAATTTTTTAGGCAATATTTTTACATACAAATGGCAAAATATGGTCATTTTGGCCTGATACTAAATTCTTAAGATACAGATTTCAACAGGGTATGACAAACTTACCATAATAGCAGCCAGACCAAATTCTTCTGTGTACACCAGGATGTAGAAACAAACATGTAAATACAACTAATGTACCATGTGTAGTAACTGCTAAAGTATTACACAACATTCTGATATACCTATCTACTCCATAATATACCAATATCCATCTTAATGTATTGATGCCTCTGAAAGGAAAGAAAAAGAACCCGTTCCAGAGGAGTTAATGATGATGACAGTAATTAGTCCTGAAACTATGTTTATAACAAGTTTTTTGACGTTTTACCCTCTGTGAGGAAGAATAGCCCTTTGTAACATAGTTCAAAGTAGTGTTAAAGAAGACTGTTCTGGTATGTGTTTCACTGTGACTGTCTTCACTGGGTAATAGGAAAGGAAAATTCCTTTATTCCAGTTTAACTTCAGCTTCTTCCAAGGAGTTAAGGCACTGGCTGGAAGGCTACAGTATGAATATGGTGAAGCCAGTAAAAGAAGGAAGGTTTGGTGTAGCAGTGTTGTACGTCCAAGGATATACAGGAAAACTGTAGATATTACTGGTATCATGTGCAAACCTTTACATGACTATATTTTAGTATGTAGTAATATATTTATTTGCAAAACAGTGGGGTTTTTTTTCATTATTCAGTAGAAAAAAAAACAGTGAAAAGTATCAGATTCTTTGCTTTCTATGTAGCAATGGAAATATGGCTGGATTTCTGTGACATATTTATTTGTACTTGCCTGAATGGTGTAACTTGTATGTAGTTATGTTAGATAGTTTTTTGATAGTGTCAGTATTTTGGAAAACTGATAGAAACTGGAGTTTGATAGAAACTGTAGTAGTTGAAATCTGTTGAGTCAACAAGAGTGTTTTTGTTTTTAAAGGATATTTTCTGTGGAAGCTTACTATGTTCTGACAAATAATGGCCAAAATGCAGTGTAACTGAGTTGTGCAACTCTGATATTTTGGCAGTATAATTTTCTTGAATTCCAGTATGTCTGAAACTTAAAGCATATGAAAGAAAGTAACTGCTGTTCTGCTTCCTCCATTATTTTCTTCCATAACTTTAGGCTAAATATAGTCTATAAAAATGCTTTCTGTAAAGGAAGCCAAAATCTTTTTGGCCATTTTAGTATTGGTCTCTATTTCTTGCAGTATGTGAAAGTGGAGCAGTAATGTTTTTGCAGTCAACGAGGAAACAGTAGTAAATTCTGAATGCTAGTTCTTCAGAATGGTATTTAGAATCCATAGGTTCTTTTATGGCAGTATATGGTGTCTTCGAAGTTATTGAAAACTGAGATCTAGTTATAAATGTAGTGATAGATATGCGTAAAAATACAATTGCGATTATGAATAGGATTTTAATCAATAGAGCAAAAAAACTGTTTGGTTTTTGTCCTCTCAGTAGAACACTTAACTCTATAGGAGTAAGTTTTAGAAAAACTGAGACAGCTCAGAGAAATGTGAAAGCAGGGAAAACATGTTCTATTTTCTGACTGATGACTTAAATAGACAGTTTTGAGACTGTTAGTGATACATTTACATCTATGTTCTCTGAGTTACTTAGGCTTTGAAAAAAGGCTAAATAAATGCTGGTGTTAATGATTATTAAATTGATCTAGCTCTTCTGCATTGTCAGTTTGGAGGAGACATTGTGCTCATTCAAGTTTATTTCTGGTACTACAGGAAACAAAAACTTGAAACATCACAGCTCATGTACATGTATATGCATGCATTTTGTATACTATGAAATATTTAGTCTGTATGCATATGTTTATTTTGTAGAGGCCAAACATAATTATACTGTTAGGTTAGTACAGAAGAATGTCTCATGTAGGTATCTTGCATCTGCATTGAAAGTCTCTCAAGAGTTATGTAAGGACTCCTTGCTGATGACCATGTGGGTGACCAGCATGTGAAAGATAGGATGTTTTCCACTGGCTGCATAATGGACTGGCATTAACTTTGTCCGCAAGGAAATCTAAACCTTTCACGTCTGCTCAGAAGGCAAAGGAGTTTTAATACTTCTGTAAGTGAATGATAGGGTGGTATACAGCATAATGCTGAAAGAGAAGGATGGTATCTGGTTTGCAAGAAGTAATTAGATGGGGTTTGATGGGCTTTGTGTTTAATATGGTTTCTAACAGGAAGAATCTGAAACGTAAACAGTATTTTATGCTTTAATGGAATTGTATTAGAACAGTGACCCTATTTATTTTAGAATTTTGAATTATCGTTCCAGGGTGATTTGGAATATCTATAAATTGGTGATGTGGGGGGAACCTGTAGTCAACTTTTGTCAAAAAGTAGTGCACATTGATAGAATTGAATTTGTGACCTGGAAATATGAGGCAGTAAGCTTTTGCTATGATTATACCTAATGTCAAACTATGGATTTAAACTGGCCAGCTTTTCATTTCAGCTAAACAATAAGTACAGTCTTAATGGTCTGATTTGCTGGGAAGAGCACTGTTAAAATAATTTGTTTTTTACAGCCCATATAAAATATGAACTTGCATCAGTTATTACAAAGTTTGTGCTTTGGGAGGTATTTTTGTGGCATCTAGGCTTGATGCTCCACATTTATTGAAATTAGTTGTTAATGATGCTGTCTTGAACAAGGAGTTACTGTTTAAATACATTGATTGTTTTGTGGTTTCTAGCACAGAAACCTGATGTGTTTTTTCAGCTGTATGAAATCAGAAGAAAATTGTGTGCATCTTAATAATTTTATGCTTCTCTTTCCTATGTGACATGAATGGGAGAGGTGAGAACTCTTAATTTTTAACAGAACTGAATTCAGGTTTCTAAATGTGGCCTGCTTGAGAACAGAGGACCATTACTGTAGTTGTCATGTAAAATGAAGTTGGAGTCTGAATCTCCTTTTTAGCTGTCAGCTTTATTAAGGAGCTACTGGTGTGTTGAACTAGGCACACACATTATATAAGCGGTGTGTGGTGCTGTCTGGGGGGAATTTTCTCTCTCTCCACTGCTGCTTTATTAGGTCCTGCTCACTCACTCTCTGCTGCCCTGTCTCACTGCAGCTTTCTGGCTGCAGCTCACAGCACTGTGGGTCTAATGTAGATTGACGCCTTTGCCAGAGGACTGATTGAAACTTGTGTCTCAGAGTTGCTAATGCTCACTCAACCATTTTATTGAAGATAAAGTAAATAAAATAGATTGCCATATGAGAATTCTCTGAAATCAAATGGAATAATTTGACAGGTTTAAGCCCATGAAAAAGCCTGAGCATTGAAACAGATGGGAATACTTTTTATGCACAATATACCAGGAAAAGGTGTCTACTGGCTTGCTGTTACACTGTTAATGGCTTTTACCAAAATTATAATTGTTGAAAATATAATTTCCATTGTTGTTTAAATTGTTACTTCCCCAAAACAGAGAGATTATTTTTAATATAAAAGTAATGGATATACTGATTTTAGTTTCTTATTGCTTCTGATAGTTTAAGAGAGTGGTGATAGATAACCAGTCTCTTAAAATGTAATTTAAAGAAATAAGAGTAAGTGTAGTGTTTGAGAAAGTAATTCAGTGAAATGCAAAATAGATTGTTACTTTACAGATTTTTAGTAATCATTAAGTGACATAATTTTGAATATTACAGATAAAGTTGCTAAAACAAGCCCTAACATTTCTAAAAGGATAGCAATACAATACACAAGAACTATGAGGTGCTAAAGTAGTTGTGACAAACTGCTCAGAATAATGGTCAAAAAGTCCTAAATAGTCTTCTCAACATTTTTATTTTATAAAGAATTTCTGTGCATAAGCATTGTAGTAGGTCTCTGCTATTTTCAGAAAGAAGACAATACAGAATAATATGTGACTAAAGACACAATAGATGACATATGACTCTATTTTTTTATCTGGATGTAAATGAGTATTGGTCTTTTTAGTTACAGTAGTGGACTCCTCCTTACTAGTTGGACCACTTCTTCCAGAAAGCAAGATACACCTGTGTTTTAATTTAGTATAATAAATTATGTCAAACTCAGAGTTAATAAAGGAAATAAATACAAAAGAAGTTAAAAAAAAATCAGTGAAGTTGGCAGATGCGTCCTTGGTTTACCACTTGAAAACACAGTCATTTAAATATTCAGTACTAATTTTTCTTTTTTTCTTTATGTTTAAACAAAATCTATTCTTTTTTGGGGTGGAGAGAAGAGAGAGGTTATGTATCAATTTTATTTAATTTTTTGAACTTAGGAAATTGATTGTAAAAAAGATTGTGTTATTTGTACTTTTAGGTAGGATACTAGTGAGATTTCATAAATATTGGGTAAGGAATAAATTATGAATGAGCTATTTGAAAATGACCTGCAGGAGTGAGTTGACAGACTAGGAAAACATAGTAAGGGTAGATTTCCAGGTTAAATGTTAGCCAGAATACACAATTAGTTGTGCTGATGTATGCAGTGGCAGGGATGGTATTGGTCAAAATCGTGTTTTCAGTAAGACTGTGAATAAACCTCAGAAGTGTGAATGATACTCTTCTTTTTTTCACATCCTCTGTGTATTTTTAAGAGCAAAAATTACTCTATTGTGCTTATAAGGCAGAGCACTGGCCCCAGGTCTTTTTTCTCTTGTTGCCATGCTGATGACTGTATGTGGCCAAACTCTTAATGCTCTCAAAGCAGTTCCAGACTTAAAATTTCAACATTTACCCTAAGGTACTCCTTCTGTTCATTCAGTATGATAAAAGGGTCATCAACACCTTCGTCTTTCCTTGGTACAGAACAGGAGAAGACACAAATCTGAAAAGAAAAAAATATATGTATGTGTATATATATATCCCCCTGTTTTAACCCTTTCATTTTCCATGTCTGTAGTTTTTTGGAAGTCTTGCCATTTGGAGGGAACAGAGAAAATTAATTTAGTTGCTTTAAATTATATACATAGAATTGCTTTGGATTTTTGCTGTGATAGGAGGTCTAGGACAAAGAATCCCTGCTCATTTCTGTGTTATGTAGCCTTTTCTCTCTTTCATAGCTTTTTCTAGTTAAATTGTAAAGCCATTATGCCCTTAGCACAATCTTTGGGAAGAAATGCTGAGGCCTGTGAGCACTCCAACGCAGATTGATTTAGACAGAATAAAAGCTGGTTTTATCAAGAGAAAAGGAAGCCTCAACAGTAGTTTACTTTACTTGGAATTTCGCTAAAACTTAAGAAAATCAAATGTAGTTTTCCATATTGCTGAGAACAACTTATTTGTGCTGTTTTCCTCAGCATGGTCTCTTATTTGACTGTGTCTGAAGTAATTCTGATTTTCATCTAACTATTTCCTATGTTCCTCATTACAAACAAAAATTATCTGTAAAAAAAACAGTAAAAAGTATGTATTTTTGGCATGCTTTTGAAGTTACCTTATCAAGAAATCATTCTGTGATAAATTTTATGAACTATCTATTTTAAATCCTTATTAAAAAAATAAATGAATTTAGGCAATAAAGAAAGCAATTCAGTACAAGTAACTACGTATGGAAGAAATAGCATCACATGTAGTTCCTGAAAATAAATGGGATCTTGAAAATGGAATAGATGTTTATTTGATTGCTTTGAGAGCTAGCCTCCCTAAAAAGCTGATTTTAAATGAGTTTTGTGTTTGTAAGTGGTACTTGTTAACTGTCTTGGGGAGTGATTTCTTCTCTTCTCTGGAAAATGCATAATGGGATCTAGGAAAGAAAGAGGTAATGATTTTTTTTTAATGTGGCTGCTGTCATCTAGGAGCTGGACAGAGATCATCGTCCCTCAGGAACTAGGCCTCAGAATTTTGAATGTAGTCTGTAAAACAGCCATTTAGTGGTAATTGTTGTCAGTCACAGCCTATAGAATACAGGTTTTTACTGGTTATTTGGTGGGGAAAACTGCTTAACTGCATCTTTTTCTTTTTCTTTTTTTTTTTAGTAAATTCTGATTGTTCACAATTTAATTTTTGAAGAAACTTTTTTTTTTTTCCCGGAGCTTGACTTTGCTAGGGAAGTAAAACAGGTTTTTGTTTTGGTTCATGTGGTCGTTCTGGTCCTACATCCAAACATAAGCATATAGATTTGAGTACCTATGTATAAATTCATTTAATTATGACAGATCCAGTGAAGGTTTTGCAAAAAAAAAACCAACTATCTGGCGTGTAATCAAAGGCTTCAAAGGTTAAAACTGCCTGATATAGTTTGCACAATATATGTCACTTCTCAAAAATAAGGTGTGGGACATGGTACCTCAGTAAGTAAAGTACAGAAATTTAATTCTACAATCTATATACTTTGGTTAAGTATAGTTGTATAGGTAACAGCACTAATGGGAAATGGACTGTAATTTTAACTCAATGCTTTAATATTTGAGAGAGAAACTAAATTAAATATTGTTTTGGGTCTGTTGAGCTGCATATGGATATGTAGTTCCTGTAAGAGTTTGCAGCCCAAGATCATTCTGTGTTATTTGGGTGAAGCTGTTTACTAAACACTTCAAATTAGAGCAGATGGATAGTGTGCCATGACAAAGACATGTGACCTCATGTCTTAAATGTTTTGCAGCTAATTTGAAACTAATATTTATTATCTGTGTGCTACCATCAAGTTGCTGAATATTTAGCTTTCTTCTTTTCAAGATTTAAATTTTCTCACATGGCCATTTGTCATTTATTTTTACTTAGTTTTCTCTTTGCTCTAAGATACATTTTCATGATGCGATGCAAATCCAGTTCTCTTTTTTATCACTTAATAAAGAATTAGACCTATAGCATATACAAAATTTCTACTCAGTCCAGTCAAAGGCTTTTAGATATAGGTAGATGTATTTTTTCTCAAATTCGATGGTTGCTACTTGTTTAAAAAAAGATAAATTCAGGGGCCTGTAATCTTTGTATCATGCTCACTCACCTTCTTCTTATATGGAGTTTTACTTCTAAGATTCCTTCTTCTTAAAAACATACAAACAAGCAAAAAAATTCCAAGACAACAAACAAAAAACCAACAGAAAACCCCAAACCAACAAAACAAACTTCTTCACTGAAATTTTGCCTCGGGCCAGTTTCTCTCTGCTGGATAAGTGGACTATATGAATGACAGCATTATTTATTTTTTTTAATTTATTTTTTATTTTATTTTTGAAAATAAGGCTGAAATGTTAAACTGATATACTGAATGAATGGAAAAATATTTAAAGTTTTCTCTCATGACAGAATTATTTTACATTTGCTTTTTTTGAGCAATGCTATTATAAAGAATGTGAAATATAAGCATTTCAATTTGTAAATTTTTCATCTTCACTGTAGAAGTATTATACTCACCTCTATAGATAATCCTTTTAACTAAAGCACATACTTATCTAGAACTGAAGTACCTGTTCATTAAATATCTTTTCCCTCTCTCCCAAATTCTTTATTGCCCCTCCACTAGAATTTGTAATTGCATTTTTTCTTGTTTCTCTTCTTCAACTTGTCAAAAAGGAAACTAAATTAATGTGGAAAGGATGCCCAGCTGATGGCATAGAAAATTCATAACAATTTGAACCATGCCCCTTGGTCTGCACTAAAGGTACACAACAAATGGTCATTTTTTTGGTCCTTTTGCCAGCTCTTTTTTGGCAGCAGGCAGCTCTGGAGTTGGGAGGAAAACAAGCAGTAGGAAAAGGAAGGAGAGGAAGGAGCAGCCTTAACTGCTGCAGCTGTTTGCTAACTGAGCATATGCTGAAGCCCTTGAGCCTCCGCAGAACATCTTTTCCCAGGTCAGTGCTTAATTCACATGTGTAATATGCCCCTAAAATTTGATCTGAGCACCTGCTTATTTGTTTTTCCAAGGGAACCTGTCCTGTTGTGGAAGTCCCAGAGTTACGTACTTATCCTTAAAGTATAATGGAATAGTCCAGTTTCTTACAGTAAAGTGACATTTTCCCCCTGATTTTTTGCATGTTGAGCTTTTACAAAATTGGTTATTTGCTATTTCTCTGTCCGTAGAAAATTTTCTGAATGCAGTATATTTGCACATTATCAGAAACAGAGATCTGAAGAAGAATTATCACTTATATTGTTTTATTTTTGCAATTCAGAAATATTTTTCATTAAAGGTATTTTAAATTTATATGATTGATTAGGCCTGAAAAAGCTATATATTGGATGGATTGAATGTATTTTATAGGACAGTGTTTTTAAATTATGTTATGAACTTGAATGCCCTGTCCAGTACTTAAAAGATCACAGAAGATGGAGCATGTGATTTAATGACCTCTTTTTCTTTTTGCGAACTTGACCTCTGTTCCCAACCTCAAGACAAGGGAAGACAAAGTGCTGTGAGTGACTGGCAGTTGATACCATGGAGGTGCCATCTCCTACATCCTCCTCAGGTCCCACAGTAGAAGCCAGTGATCTGCATGGATGTGCAACTTTCCAGTAAAACTCTGTCCTTTGGTGGCCAAATTCACCTCCTGCATTACTTCTTTAGATGCCCTGTAAAAATCCTCTCTTTCCTTCAACTTCTGCCCCAGAGACATCTCTTTCCCAGGTTAGCTCTAGCTGTGCAGAAGCAGCTGGAGCAACGCTGGAATATTTGAGAGCAGCTAGTTTGCTTCTCTGTAAGACAGAACGTCACATCCACGGAGGCTGATATTGGGTGTGTTCAGTTATTTCATGTGTGTTTGTGCAGTTGTGTGTTTGTGAGAGTTGACTGGATCTGTCCCAAATTGTTTTTGAGAAAGATGTTCAATGTTTTCTTAAGTTAAAAGATTTCTTCATTTTCTAGGAAGGTAATTCAAGTGAAATCATAAGATACTCCTTAATATTTGGGATGTGATTTGGGCTGTGAAGGCTGGTGACAGCTTGCATGAAGATGGAGGGATTTATTCTGTCTGACAGTGAAGTCCTTGATTTATGGTAACCTGTAAGGCTATGCTGAAGATGTGTGTGAATAGATACTGGTGTTTCCAGAAACCATGTTTGACAGAGGCATTAGCTATTGAGGCAAGTGATTTTCACTTGTTATCTGTATTAAAAACCATCTTTGCTGTGCATCTTTTTGATTGCCTTTGCAACTTAAAAATTTACTGGCAAAAATACAAAATTGTTCATGAAATTACAGTTGTAGGTGTCTTATTTATTAAATAATTCAGATTTATTTCTAGTGTCAGACATTTAAATTATTAGCATATAATAAGAGATAAAATGTCCAAATCATTGTGTAAGTTGACAAACACTCTTAGTGTCTTCAAACTGTTGAAATGGACTTACTTGGTTATCTAAAAAAATGTCAGTTTCCTACACTGTTACAGGAAGTTATCAAGGAGGTTTTTTAATTTCTTAGTGCTTTGATATATTTGAGATTTTCTCTATGTGCTGTTCATTTCCCTTAATCTAATAACTTTGCTAGTTATTTGCACTATACTGGTGAGTGGTTACTTCTCTGTAAGATTAAAAATGAAGATTATAATAGGACTGTGGGATGAAAGAAATATTTCTCTTATGTATTCAAACTGCTTAATAGGAATGAAAAGCATGTTCAATAATTTGGTTTTGCCATGTAGTATAGTTGCTGTTAAATATAACTTCTGTGTTGCAAATACAAAAAAAATTAAAAACAACAAAAAAATAGGTTTGATCTCATTTGACCTTTGTGACGTTCAGTCAGTTAGAAGGTTTGTAAGATGTTTAATTACCAAATGGTCTGATCATTATTCATCTCATCATTTGATATATAACGTCAAGTGAATTGCCTCCCTGGAGTGCACTGTGTTTCACAGATCAATAGATTTAGTAAGAGCTTGAAGGAGAGCTTTATACATTCATAGAAAAGAAGGAAAAGTATATCCTCCTTGTAAAATGGCTTATGTAGTTATTCTCTGAGCTTTGCAGACTTATTGTTTTATTTACATCTCAGGAATACAAAATCCTGTAACATAAAGGCATTTATTAAAATATTTTAAACCTCTTTATAAAAAAAACCACTGCTATCCTACTCTATGTGATCAGCTAGCTTTAAAAGTCAGTCCTGACCATCTTCATTTATTTAATTATACTTGTTAAAACAGATTTTTGCTTTGACACACCAACACATGGTATGGTGAAAGGCTGTCTAAATACAATAGGCACTATTGCTTACACTATTGCTTACACTTATTCACATTTTTGGTTTCTGAAATTTAAGTAGGTATGGTTAGTCTTAACTGATAGTTGTTGCTGTTTAATGTTTGTGGGGTTTTGAGGTTTTTTTTCCCATTCATTGTGTCAAGGATATTTATGCACACTTCCAGAGGAGAGGATAAAGCTTGTTCCTAATTGACTGATTTAATATCTATGAATTTTTAAAAAATATTATGATAATTTATAATTAATTGTATAAAGGATAATTACCTACAGGATGCTTCATGTTTACTTAGGCTTTTCTGAGTGTATTGTATTACTCTTGCCCAATATAGATGAGCAATCTTTGAGCATGTCTGTGTGATTTCTTACCATTGATAGAAGGGCTTTTCAAATGACTGAAAGAGACTTCTATGAGTGTTCAAGCACTGGTATTTGTTGCTGATTTTCTTCTGTAAGTTTTACAAGCTTGATTTGCTCTTTTGACTTACCAGCTTTCTGCTTAAAAACTAAAAAAAACAAAACTATGTTTCTTCTTTAACTTTTATTAACAAAGGTAAGCTTTTTAGCTTAAATTTATGCCTCGTTGTTTGTCCTTGCATCAGTCAGACACTGAGGAAACTGCATTTCAGCTAAGCAAATCTTCCCTGCTGCGGGACAGAAGCAACATTTACTTGAAAATTCTGCTCCCTTATTCATCTGTCACTTATAACCCATCATCTACTCAAAGATTAATTTGAATTGTGAACAATATCTAAGCTTCCTTAATCCCTTGCTCTTGTCCTTTTTCCTGAGCTGCTGTACTGTGACGGAAAGGCCATAATTCTGAAGCTTCTTATTCCTCAGGCCTACCTAAAGTAACTCCCATTGGGAGTCAATTGATGTTTTAGCAAGGAAATTCTTACCTGTTTCTGAGAACAACCTGGAAAAATTGTCAGGAGACATTCACACTCTTAGATGTTCACGCTGTGGAATTCTTGTAAATGTAAAATCTAATTTGTCTGGGTTCTTTGCACCAGCATTGTTCAAGGTCAGATGAAATTGTGTGAAATACAAGGCAGTGTTTCTGATATTTCATTCCTTTTTCTATATGTGCAACATTTTTCACCTGACCAGGAAATCAAGTAATAAAAAAAATTAACGATTGAAGTAAATTGTGATATATACCTATCATCTTTTAGAACTGTACATATCAATAGTCATCTCTTCCAGGACATTCTTGTTTAAGCAGAATTCATTTGTTGCTATTTGCATTTATTTGCCCATACATATTTCCTGTTATCAGTAAATAACTTAATGTGATATGTACTTGAAGTTCAAAGTTCATTTTGGATGAAAAATAATAAGTTTTTAGTAAGTAAAATAATAAATATTTAATTTTGGAATAATTTCTCTTGTAGTTTGGTAGGTGCTTTAGATATTAAAGAGCTCATTACCAACAAAGTACAGCAACCCTCTGGAATACTGTGTTCAGTTTAAGAGGATGTGATGGTCTGTGAATGCGTCCAGAGGAGGGCAACAAAACTGGTGAACAGGCTGCAGGAAATGCCCCATGAAGAGTGGCCAAGGGCTTTGGGTTTATCAGGTTTGGAGGAGAGGAGGCTGAGGGGTGACTTCATTGCTCTGTACAGCTTCCCAAGGAGGGGAAGGAGAGATGGAGCAGCTGATGACTTCTGCCTGGGATCCAGTGATAGGATTTGTGGGAACGCTTCAAAGCTGCACCTGGGGTATCTGACTGGGCATTTGGAAACATTTCCTTATGGAGAGGTTGGTCAAACACTGGTGCAGGCTTCATAAAGTGGTGATGCATGTTCCAAACCTGTCAGTGTTTACATCATCCTTAATAACATTTAAACTTTTGGCAGCCCTGAATTGGTCAGGCAACTGGATTAGAGGATAGTTGCATGTTCCCTTCCAAGTCAAAGTAGTCTGTGCTATGCTCTGCTATCCTATTAAATCATAGGATCACTAAGGTTGGAAAAGACCTCACCCAGTCTATGCCATGCTATTCTAGACAGCAGTGGTAGCAGTCACAAATTCCTTGTTTTCATAGTATTTTTATGAAGAGTTTGCAGAGGTGTGAGTACAGAAATTGAGTTTATTTCCAGACAGTGTTCCTGAAATTTTCTGCAGTGAAACATGTATGCTGACAAGGTTCACAGAGCATCACTTTCCTTGTCCTGACATCCCATAGTGACAGGAAGGCAAAAGCAAGAGGAAAAGGCAGGTGCACTTAGGGTCTGAGTCGGTCCTGTCCCACTCTAGATACTGGAGCTGAAAAGGTCTTCTAGACCTTTCAGATGGATATGAATATTGTGTTTTGTCTTACATCCTTTCGACCAGTTATGAACTAAAAAAATCACTAAGGATTGCATTAATTAAGATCAACTTTTGGAGAATATAGTATCCAGAAACATTTGCCAAATATAAATGTAAGTTTATTCTGTATGATGCCATTTTGAGCTAAAAAAGAGAGTTAAGGAAACAACATGTATTTATGTGCAAAATAATCTCGAGGATTACACATTAATGTCTATTTTTTGTATCTGTTTGAAGCAACAAGTAGTGGAGTTTGAAGTATTAGATTTTCATAATTGGAGTTGAGGACAAGGAAGGCCCCTTTATAAAAATACTTTTCTCCTTTAACTGTGAAGGAAATTATCTTGAGAGTCCTAAAATTCCTTCAGAAATAAAGCTCAGGGCAAATAAAGTCACCAGAATTTGTATCCAGAAACATAAAAACTCCCATAAAAAGTGAGTTAGCCAAGCCATCTTCATAAAAAAAGGGTAATTGTACAGTTCAAAAACACATGAAGTAAGAAGTCTTGGTTGTTTTCTCTCCATAACATAATGTATATTCACTGACAGCCATAGTTAATGTGCACTGCACCAAGAGATGTAGGTAAAGCTTGCAGTAAATTAACCTTGCAATTAAGTCTGATCAGTTTTTGCTTTACTGAAAGAGAGGGACTGTGGATCCATCGATCTCCAAACTGTATCCGAGTTGAGTAGGTTTGTTCATGCCTTGTTTTGCTCTGTGGTTAAAAACTGCTTTTGGAAACTCCATAGCCATGAATCTATGGTTTTCCCTCTAAGATTTACTTTGTCACAATTGGAAAATACACTCTTAAAAAATGCATGGTATGCAGGCATATTGAAAATGTTATGGTTTGAGTTTTTCACTCCCTTTTCCACAAATATTTGTATGCTGGTCTTTAAGAGGAAATTTACTACAGAAATTTTGAGAAAATTGATCGAGTTTTAATAATCTGTTAAAGTTCAAACCATTTGTTCATTCTACTTAACTGGAATTGCAGTGTGATACCAGGACAAGTTTAATTTAAAAGTAAGATTTCACATGGGTACCCATAATATTCTTCCTTTCAAAAATCAAACCACCAAGCAAAAAACAACATCCTCCCTCAAAAGAAAACTCTAGAACAACCCACAAATAAACACTCCCCTCTCCCCTCCCACCCAACCTACAAAAAAACCCAAAACCAACAAACCCAAACTATAACACATGAAAGATCCCCCCAAGACCAAATCTCAGAAAATCAAAAGCCATGGTCAGGATATTATGATCATAGAAATATGATTGTATGATGTTGTATGTTGTAAATTGTTTTGTGCTTGGAATAACAGTCACGGTTAGTGTACATCTGCTAGAGGTACCTTTAATCTCACTGTTTTTTGGAAAGCAGGAAGTGTGTAGGAACTGTAGAACAATCCTCACTACAGCCATGTAAATTTATCTGTGACAATGCATGTGCTTACCTGCTGGAATGTATGTTACTGTGTTCCATGGGTGTCTGTACAACTGAATTAACTCACTATTTAATATACTTACATGTCTTGAAGATCAATCCTGTAAAGCCTTAAGCAAGATCTCTGACACTTGGCATCCTTCCTTCTCTTCATGCCAGAGATATTATTTGAGAGTTTATCTCCTTTTCTATTTATTGTGATTACCTGAGTAGCCATGGTACTTCTTAAGAAAAATGTTGTCTGTTTTGTATTACCAGCAGCAGTGGCGGCAGGTAGTGGTGTATTCTGCATCTTAACCCACAGAAGGTGACTGTGGTGCTCTGAGTCAGCTTTCAGCTCCTTGTGTACAGAAACCCCTTGCTTGTCCAGCTGCAACAGAAAGCAGAAGAGACTCATATTATCAAAATCTTCTTCCCATGGCTACTCATTTGGGATTATCATGTATGGGAACCCATCCACTAAGAAATGCAGATTTGTTGAAGTAAATTGTGGAATTTTGTTTTCTTGTTCATCAATTTATTTTATTATTTTTTTGGTGGTTGTTTGGTTTTTTGCCTCCCTTCCTCCTCACCCAACCTTTTTATTCAATGAAATGTAGCAAACAAACAAAACAAGCTCTAAAATTCTGGCAATTTCAATAAATCATACATGATGGATAAATTACAGAAATACTGAGATTACAGATTTTGTGACCCGTGTAAAAGAATCGCCACCTGGAATTTTCAGTTATTTGTATTTGATACACTAATCTTCTGAGGTTCCAAATCTGAGGCTCCACACTAATGCTCTGTTCCTATCCCATTTCTTTGAAACAGTGTGTGTGGGGCTGGCAGAATATTTTTCTTTTAATGTATAATGTTTAATCAGTTTTTGTTATCAGTAATTTAGAACCTGATTTATTAAAATACCATTGTAAGGTACAGTGTCCCTTTCAGGTGAGAATTTGGTGTGTTACTCTCTTGTAAACATTCAATATAAAATGTTCATTTTGTGTCTTGGAACAAGTATTTCTGTACCAAAATGTCAATAATTTTTATTTGGAAAGACATAAAATGGAGAGGATACTGTAAATAGTCAGATCTTGGAGACACCTTCCTGTAAATGAAATAATTTTTTAATAAGAGTTGGGTAGGTATGTGAATAGCTGTTAAAAAAACCCTAAGATATTAATATCAAATACTAAAAATACTTTTCCAAAAGTTATTAACTTCTTATTGGACTTGAGTATATGATAATTCTGTTAGGGTCTGGTTTCTCTATTTATCTTTAATTGTTACTTTTATAGTTTCCTTATTTATCTGGTTTGACTATAAAGGCAAGGTTTTTTCTTGGTTTTCTTACAATTCTGTGCTTAAGAGTCAATATTGGAACTATTTTGTGGACATCCAGGTGTTGTTAAACATCAGTCACTCTCCCCTGTGTAGTGATGTGGGGTTCCTGCAGAGTCTGTCTGTGGGACAGGAGGTACAGAGGCAGTTAATAATTGCAGATTTATTTTGGTTCTCAGGCAAGTTCTGCAGCCAGTGCTGAGTTTATCAGAGCTATGGCTAGATGGGTCACAGCACTTGGACTGGCTAGTTCCACACTAGCTCCAGTAATTATGTGGAAAATATGGTTGCAACAGTGGCTGCAGTATGCCTAAACCTCAGTCTAGGTCTTTTAAAGGGACACGAAAAGATCAGCTTTAGTTAATGCAGCTCTACTCCTGTTTTGAGGAAGTCTCTCTTCTCTCTCACTTTCTGCCCTAGTAGTAGCAGTAGAAGTGTAGCAGAAGTGTCTGCAGAATAGATGCAGCTAGTCTGATGTTTGAGACTTCAAAACTTATTTTAGCTGAGTTTGATTTTGTTAAATTGATGTAAAATCACAGAGTCATGGAAGTGTTCAGAGTAGAGGGGACATTAAAAATCATCCAGTTCCAACCTCCCTTCCATGGGCAGGGACATCTTCCACTGGACCAGGTTGCTTCAAGCCCCATCCTGCCTGGCCTTGAACACTTCCAGGGATAGGAAAAGGTTTACATTTTACTGCCATCCAAATTTTTCAGTAATTTTTCCTCTGTAAATCAGCCAGATTAATGATAGCTTTTCAGGGTGGACTGAGTAATCTGTATGTGATGTGGTTGGTTTTGATTAATAAGGAGGTAAAATAGCGTTGTAAGAAAAATGGACTAAAGTTGGTCTCTGTAAGCTATTTGTGTATGGAATGATGATTCCAGTGGTGGCAATGGGGTTAAGTCATAATTATTGACAAATAAAAGTTAAAAATAATGTTTTATGCTGCTAGGTAGTGATGCTGAGCCAGCTGATAGAGTCTCCCAACTGTCTTGATCTTTCTGTGTTGGTTGTAATACCAAGGAACAAGGGAAGAAGTAAGAGTGAGGGGAAAATGTACATGGAAATTAATAATTATGAAGTATAAAAAGAATCATATGTAAATACAGCAGAGAAAGGTGAATAGCTATTACCCCTCTAATAGAAAAGGTGTTGTTCAGGATAGCAACACAGTACAAGAGAGGTTCAGGAACCACAAAAGACAGGATGGAACTTGTTAGTGGTGTCAGAATGGAAGGAAGACAATAGGTTGCAAGAGCTCTGGTGAATTGGTGTGTAATACATGACTTGTGTCATTTGTGAATTAAATCAGGAAACCATCTTATAAAGTCCTGTGAAGACCATAAGTAAAACCTATGCTGAATTTTGTGTTCTGTCGAACTCTTTGTGATGTCGATGGTTAGATGGCCTTCATTCCTTTCCATTTTATTTGAAAAATAGATATATATAAATATATATAGTAATTAAAGTGTAGCAGTTGAAGCGTGCAATGATGTCACAAATTATTAAGATTCTTCTGTGACTTTATTACATATTATTCATATGAATAACATCTATAATAATATAACACAGATAAAACAAATACAAGGCAACAATGGATTAGTGAGTTGTAACACCATTGAGGAGCTCCTTAGGAGGCCATAAGCATGAAAGCAAAGCTTGCCTGCTTTGTGTAGTCCCTAGGACATCAAGGTGGAAATGTAGTCACAGAGTTCAGCATTTTGTTTTATTTTTGAGCATATATGCCTATGTATTGAATTCCTGTCTGCCTCAGGCAGATGTTGCATATTTATCTCAGGGTTTCTGTTTCAGAATTTTGTTTTTTTCTTACCTGTTATTTCCTTTTGATTCTGTCTCTGAAAACCTCCATTGTAAGTCCTCAGGATGGTACCAGGAATATGGAAGTGCAGTGTTGTCATGTTGGGGTACATTTCATGCATGCATAGGTCATGTGATGGTGCTAGCCATGACTAGTATATGTTTAATGAAATTTTACAGCTTCTGATTGACAGCAGATTCATCAGTGACATGCAATATTGTTTCATCAAGTTTGATGAATATGATCTCATTCCAAATTTTTATCTGTAACTAAGCATTTAAAAAAATATGAAACCATTTAAATTGAATACTGGAGATTTCTTTAGTTGTTTTTTTTTTTTTTTCTCCTTCCACCTCCTTTTTTTTCTCCTAATTTCCATTTGTAAAATCTTTGGTGAAAACTGTGTGTACTTACTTAAATATGTGTAGCAACTCTGAAATGTAATTCATGGTTTCACCATTTCTTTTTTTTTATTATATATTCTGTCTTTTATAATGATGTTGTGCTGCCTCTCATACAATTTAACTCTACTTCAATATATTGGATAGGAAACCATTCTCCCTATGAAGTGTAAACCATAATTTGTGTTCAGTTGCTTTAGAATTAAATTAGCAAAGCTGTGCATCACTTTTCTGCTGCCATTGAGGATTGTGTAAGTTTGTGGATTTGTAGCTTTTATCTGGAGAAACCCATTCATTAACCAGAAAAGGTGGATATGAATTTCATGTCTAGTACAACAGAATAAAAGAGAAAGTTAGGATACATAACTAGCTTATACATTATGTTAGTCCAGCATGAATTATTTCCCTCAGCAGTCTTCTTATCAACAAATGTAGAAAATGGAGATGCAGCTTCTGCTCCTTGTTTACCAGAGGTACTGACGTAAGGGAGGGAAAAACCAAAACCATGCTTGGGAATGTGTTGAATGTACTATAATACGTCATGGGACTGCCTGAATGTGGAACAAGATGAACCAAATGAATGAAGGAGTGGTGGTCACCCTTGCAAGCCTGATGCTTGGGATACTTTTAACAGTAAGGCTGTGTAAGATATTTCAGGGTGGCAGCTCCTCCATGGCAGTGGTGGCCCAATCTTGATTTCATACTAAACATCAAAATGATTGAAACAAAATGAAAATACTCTATTCTATTCTACTAGTTGTCCTGTTAGAAGACCATGCCATCCTTTGAAAAAGCAGCCTTTCTTCCAATGAATAAATAAGAGGTGAGAAGCGCACTGGAGTATTTAAAGCATGACTGAATTACTAAAAGGGGAGTTAACCACACCTAAGCTGATGACCACATTCTCATAACACTTGGTGGAAGTATTGTGCTATATTAATCCTTAATAAAATGCCTTCTGAAGTATTGCAGTTAAATTAATTTGGTCTATTGTGTTCTGTTGCTGAACCAATACCAGGCTATAGTTTGAAATAAAAGAAGCAAGCTTTTCGTTATGTTAAGACCTATTTAAGCTTTTCAAGCAGAATTAACCAAAAGTTGCTAACAACAGCTAATTACAGTATATTAAAATACAGTATTTCCTTTTTCTTTAAGTATGCTATTTAATAATTCTAATTTTTTAATCTTATTTTTAGTATTTGGTGTAGTACTGAGCATATTTTTATCTGCTCTCCTTTTTTGTGTTACAACAGTCTGTCAGCTTGAGAATTCTTACTGCTAGACGTGAACACTGTACTCCTGAGTTTTCCTGGCTTGGCCTTCCCTGCAAAAAGTGCCCTGCTGTAGTATTGTCTATTTCTTAATTTAACATAGACTAAATTGCTATTTGCATAGAATAGATTTGCTGTTTTTATAGTACTTTCCTAAGGAAACAGAAGTTTTTTAAGTTGATGAAGTCATACTATCTGTCAGTCCCCCACAATAATTCTTGAAGCTGTTGAACAACTTCATACAAATTTGATGGAGAAGTAGAGGCCTCAAAAACACTAATATCCATAAAAAAAATGGACCATTTAACAAAAACATGCAAAATAGTGCATATCCTGAGGAAAAAGGCTGCAGCATTAAGAATGCCCATGCTGTTATTCATAAAGTTCCATTGCTTACAGAACTACCAAGTTTTGTTGTTACTTTACTTCTACCCATAATAATTTCTTTGTTCATTCATTCCATGTCCAGTTGCTGTTATAGGTGTAGAACTACTTGCCACATGTTACTTGAGACATTTCTTTGAAAGTTGCTTCATGTGCAATTTAGTAGGAATCCCTGCTCCTTCAAATACACTTTAGTTTGTTTAGTTTTAGTTTTATAAAGAGTGACTGCTGTCTTTTTTTACTCTGACATTTCATCATTAAAATGTGAGGGGTGGTTTTTTTTTTTTTACTTAGGAGAAATGAGAATTAGTAGGAAGATAATTGTGGACTATTTCTTTTTTGAATTTTGACTTCCATTGTCCAGAGGCGTAAAATGTTTGTGAAAGTAAGTTACATCATGATGCTTCTTTGAAGACTGCATACAACAGAGAAAATGCATGAACTTTTAAGGAAGATTTGTATTTATTTACTTCTAACTACCATAATGGTAGCTATGTATGAGACCCTAGAAAGGGAAGAATTTGCAATAAATGGAAATTTGTTAATATTTTTTATCATTTTATGGAACATGGTGAAAAGTTATTTGTGGCAGAAATACATTCCTTTGAAATGGGATTCTTCTTCCCTAGAAAGTTCCTCCAGTTCCTAAAGTGTGCATACTTTGGCCTTATCCCTTTCAGTTTCAGCAACAAAGGGAATGCAGGACAGAGACAACAGTGTCTGCACTAAGTAATACTAAATAAGAGTATTTAAAAAACCAGTTCATTTTTAAATCTTAGTCTATCCAATGCAGTGATGAAACCTAGGTCCTGGGGAAACAAATACTGTGGTACATAATAACAAAGAGTGGAGGAAAGGTCATGTGGAGGAGGTTGAAATAATGCCACATGAACAGCTTTACTTCAGGCATGTTCTGTTTTTTAAATGCTTTGCTTTTGCAACTTCAGCATTCTTTTAATGTAGAAGATGAAACAAAATCTTGCTTTTTAAAAAGTAATCATAATAGCAATTCCTTTACGCAGATTTACTGACCTTGTATTTATCTCAGTGTTGTGAATTTGGGTGTGCTCCTCAGACTTCACTGCTTCATCCAGCTGGTTGCAGCATTTTGCTGTTGTTCATTGTGGCACATGAGACAAACATTTCAGGTAGACCTAATAATTACTTGCTATGAATTATTTAACATATTTAAATATAATATATGTATGCATTACATGTCATTCAAAAAGACCCCTAAGCACTTTAAGCTATGTTTAAAAGAAAATTGGTTTTTTACACTCGCTTAAAT
Source organism: Geospiza fortis (assembly GCF_000277835.1). Lineage (NCBI taxonomy): Eukaryota > Metazoa > Chordata > Aves > Passeriformes > Thraupidae > Geospiza > Geospiza fortis. Next base: position 115,961 of record NW_005054324.1, read on the forward strand.
GCACCCTCTGCTGGGGTAAAACACAACAGCTGTGAAGTGCAATATGATCTGTAAGCACAGGTGTTCAGGAATTCTGTTTTATTGTTCATGTGAAATACTGCGAGCAGCCAAAATCCATGTTCCTCTTCTGGCAAAATTGGGAATTGATTTATTGTTGATACAAAGAGGAAAATATCACCTGTGTTATCTTAAGTCAGTACTAGTTCTTCTGTCTTAAAACCTGATGCTACTTCTTTGTCACAGGCTGGAGATACAATTTCCTGTAGTTTAATTTGTCTTTCAGAATTTCCATGTTTTACAGCCTGCTTTATTCCTGTTAAATGAAGTTGAAAAATAAATAATATCAAGAAGCTGCTCGATGTTGTGTTTCTGTTGTTCTTTTGTTTAGCTGAAATTACTTGTTTGTTTTTCACAGAAACTGTATTTGCTGTGGTTGTTCCTACTTTAAATCAAACAACCAAGGACTACTTCAACTTTCCTTGAGCTTCTCCTTGCTACTGAGAGTTGTATTGACTTGCTAAGAGTCTTGCCTTAGGTGGCAATGAGTGACTAATTGTGGGGACCAGCATCAGAGGCTTCTTTGGTGACAGAATCTATTTTGTGTGCTTTCCCATTATGTATTAGCAACTCCCCAGTAACCCTGCCGGCAGCATAAAGGAATTTTTAAAAATGTGTTTTTTCCTCTTCCTGTTAAAAAGAGGAGTCCAAGTAGAAGAGAGGCAGATTTTTCAGAACTTAGATTAAGTTCACTGGGAAAAAAGTCTTAGGGTAAGTGTGGAAGCTCTGTTTCACCCCAAAATGAGTGACTTAGCAATTAAGGTCTTTTTGTTGGGTTTTTGTTTCAGATCTTTTGTTTTATTTCTCATATCAGGATTCTTAGTAGTAGATACCATTCCAGAAACCAGTGCATCCCACTAAAGGCCATGTGTCACTTAATCATAATACTTTATCTGAAAGGCCTGTGAAATAAAGAGACTTTACAAGCAAATAGAATTTTTACTATATATTCTCTAACCATAAGGGGATTACTTGACCTCCTGTGTCTTTTGCACACATCAAACTCTATACTTAAGCTGTCTTGAAGCTTGAGTTCATCCTCTAGGGATTTTCCTTTTGTCTGTCAGTCTACAGATAGAAAAATATGTCCAGTTATATTTAGCCATATGTTGACCATCTCTGTCTTTTGACTGTGAATATTATCAAACATTAAAAAAATTCAGTTACACTAACTGTGATAATGACAGTGTTTCGATATTTTATGATTAATAGCTTGTGCAAGTTTCTACTTGGCCTGTTACTAAAAATTTATTTAGGTATTGTTTGACCTCATTACGTTCATTACTAAATTAACACTGATTTTCCTCTTTACAGAGCTTTAGTTCCCTATAAAAGTGTGTTTCATGGAGACTGATGTTTTGAGCTTCACTGTTCAGTGAGACATTTCCAGGTCTCACACATCCTGATATACATTGCTTTGTGACCTCCAACTGGAGATCTTCATGGGCATGGGCACGCTGCTCCCACTCAGGGCCTTGTTGCAGCTGTCCCTGCACAAAAAAACATTTAGCTGTTCCTTCCATTGAACTTGAATGACAACTGCTGAGTGGAGGGCTGGTTTCTAACCATGCTAGTAAGTGGTGGCAGTCACTATTGCCTTATAATGCAACTCTCTCTGTAAGACAACCTGTGGCTCTCAGGTGGTGGAATATGGTGCTGCAGCTATCTGGGGGTTTTTACCTGTTTTTGAACCACCACATATGGCTTGTTTTTCTTTTCTGACAGTATATTTTACTTAATCTGACATTTTGTTTGTGTTGAAAAGTTAACAGGAATAACAGTGTTTCTATTTAAGAAAGCCTCTCACAGAAGCTAAATTTGTTTGTTGTTCAAAATACATTGACAAGTAGGGGAACCCTTCTTTTTGTTTTCAGTCTCTTTGTAAATTAAGGAGATGGTTTAACTATATGCATAGAACCTAGTAAAAACAGTGCTTTCTAAAATTTTCAAAACCTTGGAGAATAACTAATAATTTTCTTGAGAAGTTGTACATTATATGTTTTGTCCAATTAATTTTGATCCATTGTACTCCCACAGTTCAGTATTGAGGCAACTAAATTAGTAATTTTAGAATTACTTTCAGGTTTTATGGCTTATTTAAATAGGTGAGTGCTACATAATTAGACAAGTATTAACTTCTAGGTTAGCTTCTACAAGTCATGATTCTCACACAAGAACTTATCTACAGGTCTCAACAATCATGAAAAAATTACTTTTCTGGTTTTTTAAAATTTTGAAATTTTCTATCTTCTCAATTAGAACTTCCCCATAAAATATTTCATGTTCCTTCTGCTGTCTTGACCTTCTATGCAAAGTACTGGATTTTTGCAAAAGATAAATAAGAATATAGATAAGAACTGTAATATTGTCTTTTTACCTAGAGGGTAATTCAGTCTCTCCCTTAGCTCAAAATTATAGAAATATTTCCACAGATGTTTGTGTAGAGCACTCTCCATCACTGACATTCAGAGTATTCATCTGCAGCATAACTTAACTCAGTCTTAAATGAACACTTGTTTTTGGCACCACAGGAAATATTGGAACACAAATAAAAAGAAAATTCATTTTCTGCTTGCTGCCAAAGAGTTACTGGGAAGGGATCTGAAAAGGAAGTTTTGGCTCCCTCTTCCAGATTTCTCAAATATCTCAGCTGATCAACCAGCAAATGCCTCACTAAATTGATTTCCTTTACTTATTACTTAATATAGCTAGAGTGCTGTGATTTTATCTGATTTACAATCCTGTTTCTGGACAGCAGTGTGAGTTTCCTGACAGTATTTTGTAAGGTCATATTGTTCATACTCATCATCTAGTTCATAATCAACATAATAAAACTATATAGTAAGTGTTGATGTAGGTTTATGTGTTTCATCATGACAGAAAATTGTTACCAATTTTTAGAGGACTAAGTCTAAACCCTAACCATAGAAAAAGAGAAATTTTTTATTGCACTTAAGGATGATAATTACTGACAAGAACGAAAAAGATTTAAAAATACATATCCTAGGTATTGAATGCCTTGCTACAGATTGTCCTCACCATGCAATGGGTTCCAAGTATCACTTGTGCTGGTAACATTCCAGTCAAATTAGTATTCTCTCCAGCCTGTAAAGTAGAAGTGTCAGGTGAGGAGCCAGGCTGGTTGTTGCTGGCACTAATGAAAACATCAAGCACTTGAAGAAGTAACAATAGCAGTAACAATAGCTCTCACCTTTTCTTTTTAGTCTGTTCCTCAAAAACTTGCTGGGTTGCAAACGTAAAAGTTAAGCTTCTCTGTACTAAGTGTACAATTCAGTGTTTACACAGTGGGCCATTGGCCTGTCTTCAACCTGCTACATGCAATTTGGTTTTATTCAAACAACATATAAAATATTACCTGTAAGTAGTACACGTTGTACTTAAGTAAGAGCATAACATTATTTCTCCCTACGATTTTCTTACTGCAGTATTTTTCTTGTATGTAATGTTTCCACTCTTGTATCCTGCTCTCTGAAGGTTCTGTGGGTGGAGGGATTTGCTTTGTTACCTTTTAGCAAAAGCGCTTCTGTTCACCAGCTGTAATGCTGAGACTTCATTTAAGTTCTGGATATATAAATGTACTTTTATAAAAAGTGTTTCCTCGTGTTTCTTTCAGACTCAAACCACGTTTGAATGTAACTTGTATAGGTGGCTTGCATGCATATATGGTGACGGTTTGAGTCATATAAAGAAATCTAAACATTTTTAAATGGCTGTACTTATAAATAAACCCATAAATAGTAATACTTCTCCTGTGGAATTGTAAGCAGTTAAATTTTGTAAGGATTTTTAATCTTGGAGAATTCAATTATTGTTTCTATAAATTCTGGAACACCATAAGAAATACCTAGCATCTGTCCTCGCTTTTGAAAGCTACACTTTTGGTGGGTTTTTATCAACTTTCAGCCATGCATCAATGAATTCACTGTAAGGGTTTAGTTTTCTTTAAAAAATTTATTCAAAAACCCCACTACTGAAAAGTGTTTAGATTTGGCAGCTGTGAGTTGTACAGTAAAGTGGGATTTCAGATTTAATAGATTACTTGCATTTCTAAATTCCAAGCAGTTGTCAAATGGTTGTCTTGATCTCTGGAAAGCGGAAGAGATAAGTGAAATATGTGTGTTTAGTATCAAGTCTGGATTTTCTAGTTTATTCTGACCACTAGGGAGAAAAATGCCTTTATTTCAATATGAAATGGATACAAAAGAAAAAAATAACTGCGTCTGATTTCATTAAAAATATCTTGTGTAGTAAATATAATAGGAGTGGGATTTGGCTTTGATATCGTACGCCTGTGACGATTTCACGTAGCAGTGCTTTTTCCAAGAAGCCTGCCCAGTACTAATTAAAAGCAGGAATTTAACTTCTGCACGCTTTTGTAAAGATGAAGCTGTTCGGATTAATATCTTGACTGTAAACTGAAAGGAATTTCATAAGACTGTCGGATAATTTGTAAAGTTTTAATAGAAGGAGCTAAGTAACATTTGTTCTGATCGTATGCTCTTTTTTCTTTGCAGATTTAGAAGGTATTTTTAATATTTGATACATAAAAACACCTAAAATTATCTAGTTAGAGCATAACATATAATAAATTGTGCTGCCATTGCGTGCTTTTCTAGGAACCCTTATTTGTAACAGATTCCCTCCCTGGGAATAAAAGAAGTGAAGTAGCCTGAATAGTATCACATGATGGCACTGTTTCCATTTCCACCTCCAATATTATGAAATAAAGCTATAATAAACTGGTATTAAAATGGTATGTAATTCCTATATACTTTGTATAATTTATGTAAAAGAAAAATCTAACCACTCTAGTTATTAATATAGGTATTAAAATGGATATATAGTTTTCTTAGAAAAGTGTTTTTTAAAACTTTGTATATTTATAGTAGTCCTTATTTTGATTGTAGAACAAGAATTCTCCACAATATATAATGTTTATGAATGCTAAACCGTACAGATTCATTTAGCATTGTGTTAGGAAAAAAACCCTTGTTAATTGTTGTATAAATGGGATGTTTTATTTTTTGTTTTGATTTTATTGTGGAAAGAAAGCTAATGGCTGGTCTTTTTGTATTTAATATAAAGCCTTTTTGTGGTAAATTAGATCATTAATACAGACACATTTTTAAAAAATGCAAATTAGCTTTCCATGAGCAGAAAAGAGCTTAAAGTGTAGTAAGGTCAGAGGCAGGATCAGACATATTTGTAAAATGAATTATATTCAAGTAGGAATATGAGGGAAAATATGAATGTAAAAAAAAGTCAGTGATTTATAGTGTATAGATGGTAGATGTCATATTATTTAATTTTAAAATATTCTGACTCAATACCCATAAATGTTCATGTTCTTTTTAGTAATATAAATTAATAATCACTTCTAAATTAATATTTTCTATTTGTAGAATCATCAATATTAATTTTTAGGAAGAGAAAACATATTGCTGATTTAAAAAAAAAGGTGGTGGGTGTGATTCTACTATGCTGCAGATTACTTTAGAGTAAGATAAATATCCAGTCCCACCATTTTCTCATATGAAATTAGACTGTTCTGTACATTTCTGTTATGGGGATTGTTGCTAAAACAAAACAAAATAAAAACCCTGCAAGAGGAAGTAAGAAAAATACCCAGTGGTGATACGGAGCTAATAGCTGGGGTTTGGATATGTGCCAGATGGGTGCTTGCACTCCAGGAATGTCCTCTGCCAGTGTAAACTTCTGTTCTGAGCAGTGTGAGGCTTTTCTGTGTCTTTTTTTTTTTTTTTTTTTGATGTGAAATCAGGGGCAAGCGAAAATGTGTGTTAAAAAAAACACCTGTCATGTAAAATTTCACTTCTATTTAGTGAATTTTCAAAATAGCTAAATAGAAGAGGGCATAATATATTCTTCTGAACTTCATCAGTAAACTGGTTTTAATAATAAGAAAAAATTGTTTCAGTACACCTTAAAAAGAATGTCTTTATATACAGTATGTCATAACATTTAATCACTAAAGAAAATTGCTCCTGTTGCTAAAATCAGTGGTAGAAGCTTACTGTACCAATCTATTAAAATGTTTTAAAATAATTTATTTTCTCTAATTTGTTTGCTTTAGTCAATAAACAATACTTGCATAATTTCAATTTGGTATTTTAATTTTTTTTCAAGATATTCTGGTTAGAAGTACTGCTTTAAAGAAGTCTTTCAGTGTAACAGTACCTCTCCTCTCTCTCTCTCTAATAATCCGCTTCCTTGTATCATGTTAGAAAGAGAGTATAAAATTATTGTTATTTTGAAAATTTTTTTTGCGAACTTTCTAAAAGATTTAGTGATGTAGCTGGACTCACATAATAAATTGCAATCGATACGGAAAAGCCTTCATTACTCACAGCTGTCTATTCATTTGTGTGTCCCATTTGTTCATGTATGAGGTGAAGAATTCCAGAATATAGTAAGTGAACACTGCTCTGCTCAGTGTATTTCACCATTCACATTATGTGCAATTTCACAATGCCAGTGTTACTTCTCAGGACAAATTTCATACAATAGTAATTCTGTGATTATTCATCCAGTTTAATTAATTCAATTAAGTAAGTCTGCTGTCAGGTGTCCTTTTAATAATTGAATCAACATGCAGATACATAATAAGCATAAAAGCATTTCTGTAGCTGCAGTAAATTTAGATCCAAAAGAATCTGCTATTCCACTACATTTGATATAGATTATTCTATAATATTTCAGTAATGGGTTGCACAAAGGCTGCCTTTTAATTCTTTGCTTTCTCAAATGTCTTTATATATAATGGTTTAAAACAGAAGGTGTTCAAAAGAGGGTGACCTTTTTCCATTACCATAGTTCCTGTCATTAATGCATTATAATTTTCTTTAGAAGTCTGGAAAAAATGTGTATATATGCACTCTGTAGCAGGTATGAATCAAAGTGTGTTAGTGAAAGTTAAGAATTGTATGTTATTACTAAAAAAGGAGGGGGGAAAATAAAAGAAAAATGTGAGGAAGTAATTTTATTGTTATTTTTACTGAGAAAGTTTAAACAAACCTTACACTTTATACAAAGCAGTTACAGACTTGCGAATTTTGGCATTTGTAATCTGAATGAACAGCAGTTGACTTACTCAGATACTAAAAATAATATGCCCCTTAACTAAATTTAAAGCCAATAGAATGTTGTATTAGGGTGGATTGTGTATAAAGGCCAATAATATATCTCCATCCTCTGCAATATATTACCATAGATGTTATTTTAATAACATATATATTAAAAAACATGATAAATTATTTACTTGGCGCACTCTCAATGGTGCTTGATGTCATAATTATTGTAAATATTAATTGCTGTGCTAAAAATGTAAGCAGGATGACTTTGTATTAGATGAAAAATGAAAATAGTCTGTGTACGGGTAAATAGATAATCATACAAAAGTAATTGGGGTTTTAAAACCCCAATCTATTCTGCCAGCATGAGCTCGTTTGCATGTTAATCACAAGAGTGATTTCCTACTTCACAAGGAAGTCCACACTCTTCATAACCACTTTTAATTGCATTTAAAATGTTGCAGGGTTGGGATATTAGAAATGGAGGCGTATCAGTGTCAAATTAATAAAAAAAAATGTTTCTGAAAATCTTTATGGGCTACAGATTATAATATTATGGGATTTTTTGTGATAAAATACAAAATGTGTTTTAGGATATATTTTAAGGGAAGCATGTTTAAATGATAAAAACAGATTAATTTGTACATGTGTTGTTTCTTTAGAAATTTGATAAATGGAAACCTCTTTTTAGCTGGAAAGTATAAAATGCATTTTTATTAGTAAATTGTTCTATACATTGACCAGTACTCTAATTAATTTCTCATTAGTCAATAAAATAGTAAATTAGCAACAGTTAAAAATGTGTTTTTATAATAAAGCATAAGGCAGTGTGATGTTAGAAAGCTGTATGTAAAATTCCTTTCAGTTATATACCATTTTATTTATATTTATATTCAGAGGAATCCAGTTAATTATTTTAATGGGAAATATTTTTTTTGCTTTCATATATAGATTTTTACTAGTTATTTTGAAATCACATGCTAAACATAATAGAAACCAAAAAAGCAATTATAGATCAGAATTAATATAATTTATGTATGCTGCATGCTGTCACTTGAGATTGATCCTAGAATAAATTGTGACAACAATTTATCTATTTGTTATTATTTATCGCTATCTCTGCCTTTAGAATTAGAGACAGGAATAAAAATAGTAGAAAGCTATTTAAGAGTTCTTTTTTTCCCTTTATGTTCAGTGTGGTGCAGTAATAAATGGACAACATTTTAAATGATTTTGTGATATTCATATAAGATTCAACAGAGCTTCCTCTGTAATCTGTAAAAGGCCAATGTCAAAGTAAAGACAAAATGACTTGTTCTCTGAAGACAGGAACGAAGAAATGTAGCTCTCTAATAAAATAGTGTTAAGTTCACAATGGTTACATTGTGATCAGTCTCAAAGATACAAAAACTAATTTTTAGTCAAGCTGTTAAAAATTATATATTTAAGAAGATGAAAAGTTTGAGGATTAAAGAAAAATCACTCACAATTTTAAAGAGGGTATATTTGCTTTCATCACCAGGTGTTCTTTCTAATATAAATTACCAAGATGATGTTTCCATAACATAGCTTGGGGTGCTCTGGAGATTAAAACTACCAAAACAGACCTATTAAATTTTTCATAGGGAGGGTCCACCAGGGATAATAAGCCAATATTCCTTGTCCCATATTCCAGATGTTTTATGTAATTCTGCATCTTGCTAAACCTAAATTGTAGCTTTTCCAGAAAAAATGTACTATGGAGACCAAGATGAAAGGCAAGAACTGTTGAAATGTTAATTTTACTATCTGCTGTTGAGGTCTGTTACCTTTTTTGTATTTTTTTCTTACTCCCAGTAGCTCAGTTCTGTTTTATGAATGTTGTGGTATTTCAGTTGTTTGAAGTTTTGAAACTTGGAGCGTGACTTTGACTTGGCAAAACACAATGCCACATGGTGTGTGACACGCTGATGGATGGTCTTTGATCCATATGATTCACAATCTTTCTACTTTTAACTTGATTCAGGATGAGAAAAATAAAATTTAACAGTAAAAAAAAAAGTTTTAGCAATAATCCTTTTAACATAAACCCAGAAAAATTACAAATAAAGTAGTTCTATTTAGTAATTATCAATTAATTAAATAATAAAAATATATTTTGTTGTTTCTTTCATGTAGACTGTGGACATTTAAAAACAATATTGGGTTGTTGCACAGCTGTGGAATATTTCTGCATTGATCTGAAACAGATAATGGTTTAAAATAAAGTACTGCTGCACTTCACAGTGAAATGTGATGAAATAAATACCCCAGGCCACTCTTGTGATTCCCACTCCTCAGTCTGCTGTAGCACTCGAGTGATAGCTGGCCAGCAGAGAGGTTCATGGGCTGTGGTTTGGAGCGGACATGGATCTGCTCCATGTGGACTGGTGTCTGATTGGGTTTTTTTTGGTCCGACCTGAGATACAGGTGGTAGATGGGGATTGCACAAGAGGAAAGAACCAATGCATTGTGAAGGGCAGATCTTCTGCCTCCCCTTCAGGGGGGCTGTTCTAGGAACAGCAAGAGACATCTGGCTGCTGACTGGCCCATAGGTTTTTTAGCACTGGTTGGTTATTTTCAACATAGTTGTTCAGATGCATTCTTCTGTGGTAGATGTTTCTCACTTCACGACTTCTTATATTAAATGAGTTTCCTAAAACTGTTACTTTTATACTTTATAGTTTATTACACTTTAATTTTGGAAAATAAGGCTTGTATGAGGCTGGTACTATAAAAGGCTAATGCTCTGATAGAAATATTTAATGAATGCTTAAAATTTTCTAACATTTGATGTTCCTGATCATTAGCAATTCAGTTCTTATCAGTTTTCTCTTTTTTCTAAATAATTTTTTTTTCAATTTGTTGAATTTCCCTCCAGCTTTATCTAGAAGATGGGGAAATAAGTAAGCAGATCATACTGTATACCAGGGAAATACAGAAAGTTAAAGGAGAGAGACTATTTGCTAAAATTTTAGAATATTTTTCAATTAATTTAACTTGCTTTGCTTTGAAAAACAAAGGTTTATTTTAAAAATCCACAATATTTTCATCTGTTCAACTTGAAAGTTCCTATTCCAGTTCATTTGACTTCCAACCCTTTTAGAAAAAATAAAGGGAGAGTTGTGATTATCCTCTTGAGTCTAAACTGAGAAACCAGGTAACCTCGGTCTCACTTCCATATGTTTTTGGAAGAGAAATCTGGGGAAATTTCTTTCTGGCCTATTTCTACATCATAAAGAAGGAAAGAAGTGAGAAGGATAAACTCCATTATGTAGGTGTTTTTCACCTGTGGGGAGAAAAACTGTGAGAAAATGTACAATCTGTTCCTGAAGAGATTTCCTCCTTGCCATGTATGGCTACACTGCCTTCAGGTGTGCTGTACATCATGTACATGAGACTGTCTGGAGAACTGCGTCAGTTCTGATATAAACACCAAACGTTTCTAAACCTGGCATTTTGGCCATGATTTTAAACCAAATGTATTTAACAAGTCTTTGTAAAAAAAAGGGTTTTCTAAGGTGAGTTCAGTAATCTAATTGGGTTTTTTTGTGATTCTGTAACTTTAGAGCAAAAAAGTCTTCCTGTGAAAAATAGAGGCACTTCAATTTTTTTTTCTTGTCACTACTTGGCAAACTATTAAATCTCTGAAAATGAAATATATTTTATTTTATTCTTGCTCTTACATGCAAAATTAAGATTGCTGTTCTTTTACACACTCAAGATTTTTTCTTTATATTTTATTTTCTTCTTTTGCAATAGTTGAAGTATTATGGCTGAAAAGTGGGGCAAAATGATCCTTTTATCTTTTAAACATGTAGAGTCAGTGATTGTAACCATTTTCCCTAATCTGTGTCCATAGTTTGTTTCTACTTTTTTCCTAGAGGCAGTGTGGTGTGATTATTCTGCCACAGTTCGTATTAGTTATTATGAATTTTGCACAGTTTTCAGATGAAGCCCTTTAATATCTACTATTAATAAAAGCAGCAGAGTTCCCCAGTTTGAGCAGAAGTTTTATAAGCGTGTGGCAAAATAATGGAGAGCATTTGAGTAGGATGGCTTATAGCTGATGATTTTCAATTAGGACCAATGCCTGAAAAGAATCCCTCCAAATATATTATGTCTACACTTGATACTAGTATCCTTTCTACTTCATTTAAAAGTAGATCTGTGCTATTCACTGTGGTGAAGACTTCAGAGTCTGAATTTGCAGACTGTATTTTGTTTAGGAAGGAAAATTTTTCAGGGCTCCTGCATTCCTTACAGAAAACCCAAACTCCTGGACTTTCAATAAAGATGTATATGGGGGAATAGCACAGCGTGAGGAATAAACCTGTGAACATCCTTTAGGTATTTGGAATGACTTGTGCCTGTTTAGAAATAGAACATCCCATGGCTGAGCAGCCTGACGTTGCATGTCCTGCATGGAGCTTGTGGCCCAGGTCTCTTTGAGCCAGGACCTGTTTTCCACCCCTGAAAGAAGGTGGCACAGCATCTTCTGTCCTTATCTCTTTGCTCTATTTCCCGTCTCAAGCTCTACTGACTGCCCAAACAGAGGCCTCCACTTGTGCTGTGTGCTGGGCCAGTCCCTGCTCTGTGCAGACTCGCCTGTGCCCAGGCATTGCCTGGGATGCAGCTTGCTGACATGGCCAGGGGTAAATGGTAAGGGGCAGTTTCAGTGGGATACTTGAGCCAGTGCTTCTCTATAATAAAACTCTAGCTTTTGAATCATGCTCCATGGTGGCTTATGTCCGGGTTCGTATGTTTCTGTGCAATTGTTGGCTTAGAGTGCCTGAAACAATGTGGCCATTGTCTTGCAGCATGTGGGATTCATGAAGAGAGATGCTTCAGGTTCACAGCAACAATGATGATGTGGATGACAGCTCCATGATATCAACCTGGAGCATGCCCAGGAACTGGTTGTTATTTTTGATTGTGTCTAAATGTTTTTATGTTTGAAAGCACTGGTTAACTTCTTGACTTCTTGTAGTAGGAAGCCTAGAAATTAGTTAAATATACGTGCAATGTAATGGCCAGAGAAGGGAGGGTGCCAGTTGTCTTGTCATGATTTTCATTATGCTAGTTCCATTTTTTTTCCTATATGGCTTTCTATGCTGAAATTTAAGGAAGGGTCAGGTAAAAAATCTAAGAGGTACAAGCTTGAGATTTATGGGACGAAATTTTGAGGAATTTAAGAGAGAATCGGTCCAAATATCTGACAAGACAGGACAGAGTTGTTCCTGTAAAACCTACTGAAATTTATCCCAGGGAGCTGATGTTGCAGCTGCTGCTGCTTCTACAGATTTTTCTAACCACCTGCCTGTTGTTTTTTTCCTACTAAAAATCTTCTAAGGGATCTCTCATCTTTAATTCTGACGGGAGGAGAGATGTGGAGGTCAGATTCCCCTGATTTGACTTCCTTTGCTTCATCCTTCAAGAGCCCCTGTTCATGAGGTGCCACCTCTCCAACACTCTCTTTAGGGTGGGCTGCAAGCAGAAGTACCTAGGGAAGCTACAAATGTTGTGGTATATACTACGTCCAGTTCTTGCCAAGCTGTTTTCATTGACTTTTAACTAATGTGGTTATTACTTTTAGGAATTATTTTTGTCTACACATGTAAGTTGATATGATATTCTATCAATGAAACAAGGTTCATACATATTTGTTTCCTCTTTGAAACCATGTGTGTCTGGCTTTCAGGCATGCTTGCCGTAGTGTTTGGTTCATGGGTGTTGCAAAGATCAAAGGATGAAACCAGAACAAGTATCTCATCCCTGTAGGTCCAGGGGTTTTGAGCAATCCTCTTTGTATTTTGGGTTAGATTTCCACAGGCTCACTTACCACATGCAACAGATCATTGCCTTGCTCAGAATTCCAATGCTGTAGCTGAGAACAAGTCAAAACAAGGTCTCCTCAGCAGGCATGGTTTTATATGTGAAGAACTGTCGTATGCAGAGCCAGTAGAATGTTTGGAAAAATTGAATTGTCTTATTGGCTTTGGGTATTTGCATGTTCTTTCAAGCTTTTTGCATGGTTCTCCTGTTCCATGCAAGCTAGATGCAGTTATCAGTGCTCCTTGTACAATTGTTACTAAAGAAGAAATTAAGTAGATGTAATTACTGGCTATTGGTTCTTACAAAAAGTTAAAATAATCACTCATTGCCAACTGCTTTTCTGTTGTTTACTTTACATTGAACATTTCTGGTCAGATCTTGAGCTTGTACGTTCCCTGACACTTGGTGTGAAAAGCCAATCTTTTGCTGTCCTGCTTTTTACTGTGTCTTTCTTCTGGTCATTGGTTTACTGTTCACTTGGCTATAGTCATTGGAATAGAATTCCAATTTGCAGCTTTGATTTTCATGGGTTCTCTTGTATTGTGTGCTGTAGAAAAGCAAAGAAATTATTTTCTTCCCTTAAGGTTTACAGTCCTTTGGAACTCCAGCTACCTCATGGCTTTACAATACGCCAGGGCTCCTGCTAAGTGTGAGTGATATCTTAACAAAGATGTTTGCAGGTACAGGAGATCTCGGTTTTACTGTGATGGCACTTCTGTATGTTTATGTGCTGCTGTTTATGTGCGTTTACCATGTCATAATATTTTGTCCCTTTCCATATCCAATTTGCTATCCAGGAACACAGGGACGTTATTGTGAAGGTTATTCTTTCCCATTGGATCTGAGATGTTAATTTTTCATACAGTTGAAAAATTTTATGACATGCTGCTAAGCTGACATTTTTAATCCTTAAGTTTTTTCTGTAAAACTGTAATTTCTGTGTTTACATTGTCAGTTTTTAGAGTTTTTTCAGTTTATTACAAATGGCCTTTTTTAGCATTGATATTCACATAAATCTCTACAGAACCTTAAGGATCTATTACATTAGAATACTTTAAGACAAGACAAAATTCCATCTTCTGCTTTCTGTCATATATCATCAGTCTGTTCATATCTAGTCATGTTCTGAGTAATGTGTTATAATATACATACAATTTTACACTAGTTAAAGATTCTACAAAGGTAATATTGCTGTATAGTAGGAACATAATATACTTAATTTTTCTACATTTTTAAAGTTCAATCATTCCTTTAACAGTCTGGTTTTGTTTATGGAATAGAGAATATGAAAGGTTCTCTGGATTTTTGACTCTTGCAATATAAATTTGTGTTGTGCATAAGACATGGCATTTTGTGGTGAGATTTTATTCTGTTACACAGAAGATATTTGGGTAAGTGAAGATACCCTGTGAACACAATACCTTCCGTTTCAGTGAATTATTCCTGGACGATTTTTGTTTTTTTTATCTGGTCTTCATTTTCATTTTCAAATAATTCTTTTTCCTTACTTAGAAGAGATCACTGCTACAAAATTTTACTATGTCTACTTCTTCTTTTATTATGTATGCTTAAATTTTCAGATTACAATTTTGCAATATAAATATGATACTTATAGAGGGTAATGTAACAGAGTGCATCTCCTCCTGTGTTTTGTAACACAGAAGGGGTCAATTCAGTCAGTAACTGTATTGTCTGATCAGATGTCAAATTCCTGGTGACCAGATACCCACAATGGCTTTAACATCCATACAAACAGTAGCTGGGGCATGGTGTGTTCCCAGAGCCACCATGAAATAGTTGTGTCTTTGTCTTTAAAGAGAATGGTGACTTTATGATGGAGCTGATTTTGGAATGAGATTGGAGAAGGCTGTAATACACAATCTCATTTTGTACAGAGGGGCAGCTATTTTATTCCAACTAAAGCCATTGCTAACAGATTTTCTTCTGGTTTGCAGATTGGGTTAGGATAGTCTGCAGTAATTAGGGTGACTAGTGAAGATTTAAAGTGCTGCTCTATCTGTAGATATTCTGTAAATAATTTCAGTGCTGGAGAAGGGAGTGCTTTTTTCTCACTTGAGTGTCTCTCAGCTCAATCTGCAGTCATTGGATGTTATGTGATAGTGAAGAACTTTGTTTATCACATACTTTTAACCTTCCTTTTCAGAATCTGAATAGAGGAATAAACTGTGAGTTCAATATATAAGAAATGTTTTCAGGTTAGCTGAATTGTCTTTTAAACTATTTCAATTTATGGTCAACATTAGAACTGGTCACGGTGTTCTGCAATGGTTATGTTACCTTGGGATTTAAAAAAGCATAACTTTCTTTTTCTCATTCTTTATGTTGTCAAGGGTCTTTGCCCATTTGACTAGTGTGCCATGGGACTTAAGTATGCATCGTAACTCCATGTCTGTAATTTTTCTGAGACACCATGTTTCATCCTCTGAATATGCACTTTTTCCTTTGTAGCTAGAAGTGCAGCTTTACACATGTGGTGGTACGAAAAGTATTCCTTTTAATTCCTTTCAATTCCTTTTAAATGTTTAAGTAAAACATTTCCAGAGATTCAGATCATTTCATTCTAGTAGCTGGCTCTCCTCATTATCATTTGCTGTGTTGTCAGCAAACGTCATCAGTAATGAATTTGCAATTTCTTGAAGGTCATTGATGAAAGAATGGAGCAATGTGGGACCAGTAACCTATCACGGTAGATCGCTCTTACAAATACCTTAATATAATTCCCTGTTTGCAATTACATTCTGAGACTTACTGATTTGTCTGTTTCTAATCCATTCTAATCCATAACATATTTTTGATGTTAATTTTGTATCATTCTTGCTTTGAAGTCCTGGAGTGATGCTCAGCAAGCTAACACGCTGAAAGAATTTTTCACTGAAGTCAAGTGGGATGGTTTGCTTAAAACCAGGTATAAGTAAAAGGTGGCCATAGATTAGAGGCCTGAATATTTTGTTTGAACATACAGTGATGAATTATTATTAATACAAGCAAAGTTACTCTAAAAATTCCTAACTTCTATATTTAAGAGCCACAATACTGTATTGCTATATAATAGAAAAAAATATGGAGACAGTCTGTATTTAAAGAATCTTTAAATGATTTTCCTTTATATAATTTTCTAAATTAAGAGGAACAGTTTTTCTACCTTCAAGTTACTTGTAGAATAATTTGATTTGAGAAGACCTGAAAATTTTAAATAAACTTGGCATATTTGCAATGCAACTTCAAAAATCAGTCTGTGAAAGCATTGAGCTCACAGTATGCAATAAAATTTCTTATGAGAAACTTTGAGTAAGAGGTACTGGAAAACCTGTGTCTGTCACTGAAGTTCACAGTAAAATCCAGTTTCTGTGGTTTTATTTTATCATTATTATTTTTATTTCTATAATTTTATAATACTTATTAATATATTAATATATATATAAAATATGATGTAATATTAATAGTTCAGGAGTTGGACTCCATGATCCTTATTGGTCCTTTCTGACTTGATTCTCTCCCTTCTATGATTCTCTTGCTTTATAATATAGTTTGATTTAGGGTTTTTTTATGGTTTGGTTGGTTAGTTGGTTGGGTTTTTTGATGGTGTGTGGGTTTGATTAGATTTTATTTTTAACAGAGAGTTTGTAACTATGAAGACTTGTGGCAGAAACTGGAAAACGTGCAGAATTTTGTTTCTTGGTATATGTGATATTTATGACTCCTGGTACAGTTTTGCATCAGGACTGATACAGGATTAATAAGAAAGGTGCTCTATTCTTAGCTCATATTTAATTCTCTGTATTGAGCTATGGTGTTATGGATTATTTCAACTCCGTGTAGTGTTTCAAGTGTAAGCTAGAGTTTATTGCCAGGTGGCAGGAATGAGGCATATAAACATTTTATAGACAACAGATGCAGATAAATGGAGGAATTTATCTTGTACACGGTATACTTGTTTGGCTAAGAGATACAGCCCTTAATAATTCCTCTATGCTGACTGATATTGGACAATTAAAAGTGTATAAATTACTACAAGAGTAATTACTGCAAAGAAAGAACGATCATAACTTTCTATGCATAAAAGCTTCTTCTCAAAAGTGTTGCAGTGAATTTTTTTCTTCTACATTTTAGAAGAAAAGCATTGAAGAATGATGAGTAGCAGGAAAAAACCTCTAAGGTTTCCTGGTCTCCAATTACTAAATTACAGCTAGTCTTTTTTATTTATCTTTATTTTAAAGTGTTATCCCGATTGCATGAGATTTTCAGAATGCTGTTGTGTTAGAAGCTAAATAAATATGTAATAGAAATGCAGATACAGTTGGCTATTTGTTACAAATATATCCTTATTGGCTGTTGAGGGTAAGATAGAAGCTATAATCTATTTTGCTTGGATATACTTTCTCCAGGATAAAACAAATGTGCTATAGTCCTTAGATTTATAAAATATTTGTGTAGAGCCTGATACTTAGCTCAGTTACAGCTATCATATTCAGGCCACTAAAGTCCACAGAGTTGTACCAGAGTCTGTGAGAAGAGAATCAAGTCCATAGTGTATCTTGACTGTATTATCTGGTGTTTATTCCTGCCACTGAGGCTTTTCTTAGTTAAAGAAAGCTTTTTGATTGAGCTTTTAGATTGAAGCAAACAGGTGGATATCATTTGAGAAAGACAGAAGTGAAATAATTTATTCTGATAAATTTTACTGAAATAAAATGTCATGATATACATTACAAAGTTGTGGTCATTCTATAAATGAATAGCACTAGTAATAGAGTTTAAAAATTCTACCTTAGTATACACTTTCTGTGTAAGTGGGCTTAATATATTTTTGCAACTACATTGCCACACTGGGTTTTTTTTCTTTAGATTTCTGTGAAAACAAACTGAAGTGAAATTCAATAAACCTCAGCCCTGAAATTATTTTTTAAACAAAGTTTTGCTGGTGACAGCTTATTTTCTTAAGTAAACAGATTCCATATGTGGTATTAAGTAAATAATTCTGTGATTTGATAGTGGTGTATTAGGGTGAGACATCCTGTAATGTAGCTATGTCTGAAGTTATTTACTGTTTTTCCTCTGCCAAATTGTGATTGTTTAGTCTGCTAACACTTGTACTAAAGTTTTTTCTGGGTAGTGGTTAGCAGTTGTTTTCAAAGCAAATGTTAAATCTAAGAAGACATTCCTTTAGAAAAAATCCCCTTCTGGCAGAGGAACTTGATTTGTGTTCTTGTTCAGTGTTCCTTTGCTGGTTTTAGTATGGCTGTTGAAATCTATACCTTATATGATCTCATTGTACTGCCTGCATTTCATTAATGAGCGACTCTGTTTAGGGCTTGGGGAGTGAAATATTTTTCATATGACACTACCCAATATGAATGCAGTGCACCAGCTGCAAAAACCACAGACCATCTGATTTTGTGGTTTTTGAGGGTGTAAAAAGTTCAATTGCTTATAGTAGAGCTTATATCTGTATATTATACCATATGGAAACGGAACTACTGTAGACGTGGAAGGAAAAAGAGAAAACCAAGTTCTTTAGCCATGGTTCAGATGAAGATAAAAATTAAATATCTTGCAGTGTGTGGAGGATTGCTGTTACTATGGAGCATTAAAATGTTTTTGCATAATACAATAGCGTGAATTAAAATTTTGCCACAAAATAGTATTTTTAAAGAATGATGACAGATATGTAAAGGGCTCCATCAAGATAATGCTATTGATACTTAAAAGCATTTACTTTTCTCTGTCAATATTCTTTGTTTAATTTCCTTGAGAAAAAGCAGTCTGTTAGAGTCTGGGTGGGCATTATCCTGATTATCCAGAGTGTAAGCGAAAAATACTTCAAGAAATTCTATTTCAGCCATAACTTGGGAAGTTTTAAACTAGTTTTGAATTTAAAAAGTCCAAACATCATCATCATTCCAGTTGACAGTGTTTTGGGGTTCTTCCTTCAGTAGAATCAAAGTATAGGCAACTACTTATGGATCTGTGGAGTAATATGTTAAATAGGTTTGCAGATAGTTTAAAGTTACTCTTTTACATGGCCAAGTATAAGAAATGGAATGAAGTTCAAAGGGGATTACCAGTCTTAAATTCTTGAAAATTTTTTCTGGGAGGTCTTTAATATAGTAAAGTTTATCCTCAGTAGAGGAGGTTGCAAAAATAAATTCTTTAGTTTTGCATAATGCCATAACAAACATAAACACCAGTATTCTGTTTAGGAATTGATCAGGTGGTAGCGAGTGTATGTGTATTTCATGTTACAGATGAGATTTGCACAGGTGTTACATTCAGAGTAACCAGAGGTGTCTTCTCTGTGATAGATCTGCCTGAGATTTCAGAAGGGGCAAAGTTAAGAGGCATTAGAGTATTTCTAATGAAAAAGATTCAATCAGTGCTCATACACACACAATATCTGAGCAATTTTGAGATGCATTTTGGACTCTTCTCTGAAAGCAGCAGAGAAGTCAGCACTGTCAGTAGCCTGTTGATGAAAAGCACACAGCCTTCCCCAACTGCTGCTGTTTGCTTCATTCACAAGTAACACATTAAATGTCATAATTTATATCTTGAACTACAGAATAATAAATAAAAGTTCCATATAGCAAAAATAATAGCAAGCAGCACATAACCATGTCCTAATATGAGTTTTATTTGAACAGATTTGTCCAAAAGCTGAAGAGTTTTGTAAAATATCATTGCTTTCTGTGAATAAAGCATAAACAGAAAGTAGTGCTAAATTTGTTGTACACTTTGTCCACTGTTCACTTACAGCTCTTCATATAGGTTCTGCCATCACAGGGAAAGTGCTTTTTTGTTGGCAATAAGCGTCAATGACAGATTTCTCTGAATCACTCTTGAATGCCACTTACATGCTAGTGATGTAGCAGCTATTCAGTGTGGTTATAAAAACCATGACTGAGAATTGATTCCACTCATAATGAGCATCAGATGTAAGAGTACCTGTATGTGTTTTATTAGCAATACATTTTGCCAATGGAGAAAGGAAAAAAAACCCAGAAAATAAAGTTTTTAGCTCTTTTCATGGTGTGTAAAAATTTTGTTATATTTAAATTGTTTAATGAAATTGCAAGTTGTTCACCTCAGATTTGGCTTTGATTTTTTTTTTTGCATTTTAAGGACTTTTAAAACATACACTTTTTATTCTTTTTATCTAATTTCTGAGCTTTGAACCTTTCAGGTTTTATGCTTTAATTTGTACCCATGAGAACTGGAAAGTTATAAAAAAATGTTTAATATTGTAAAATTTCTTGGTCCCAGCAATTGAAGCTTTAGGAGAAAACACCAAACATTATGAGATTTCAAAAAAAGCTCTAAGTATCATTACCAAAGTTCTACTATGAAAGGTAAAATCAGTTTATAGACACAAATGGGTGAAATGGTGTGCCTATTGAAATTGATTTGAGCCTTTTGCCACTGAGATCACTGAAGACTGAATTTTATTCTCTTAATCCTTTCCCTGACATATCCAGGGTTAATCTGCTTGTCCCATGTCTCTGAATCCTCATCTCTAAGTGGGAATGCTTCCTCCATCTGATCAATGGGGAGTCAGTTTAGAGGAAGGGCTGGGCTAATCCTCAAAGTGGCAGCAGAGTTGTTATAAAATTAAAATGATTCTTCCTTGTCACATAAGCTAAGGAGGTTTAAGTTCATTGATCAGGACTCAGAGCCATCAAAGTTTGTGAGATGTAGAAGGCAAAAACAAGGTGTTTGTAATAAAAGTGTAATTGCAAATGGCATAAAAATGAAGTATTCTTCCCTTGCTGAAATCCTGGTTTGTCTGTGTTGGGATCTTTGCAGCTACAGATTACTTTGTTAGTTACTTAAATCTCTGCTACTACTCCAGCACTGGATCTCCACAGAGCCAAAAAACATTCTGAACTTTTGTTTTTTGTGTGCTATGAGATTTGATAAAATTCAGCATTTTGAATTTACCTAGCCTGTAGGAGTAACATGCAAAAATGAAAATGTTCAGATAAATAAGTTTGTAAAAGAGATATGATATCCCCAGAAAATAGTTTATGCAGAGGTTTTGAATTTTAGTAAGTAATTTAAAGTTTTCCATATCATTATATTCATTAAAAGTTGAGTAATTGAATTCTGAATAGTACTTTGGGATTTTGCAATTTTTAACTAATTTTTTTATTTATTATGCTTATTTTTTAGATGATAAATAATAGGTGTATTAATTATTTCTGTTCTCTTATTTTGATCTGTTTTCTGACATTTGATAATAACAGATTTGCTTTTTTGATTGCAGTTTTAATGTGTTGGTTTTGATCAACTTTCAATTATAACCCTAAGACCTATTTAGGTCTTATTTATAAGACCTAAATCCTTGATGGTTGTTAGTCATCCATGTTGTGTCATCCTGTAGGTAGTGTTGGGATAGCTTTTTACATCTACACACATCACATCATGTTTGTTTCTGTTGAATACTGTTCACTATTTTGTTGTCCAGTACTGCAGCCTTATTAAATCCTGTGATTTCAGATTCTGAGTCCTATCTCAAATTCATAAGCAACTTAATTTACCTAATTTTACTTATCTTAAATTTTCTTCCATCTTTTATCCCAGTGTTTTGGTATGCCATAATCTTCTCTTTTGTCCTGTGGAAGACCAATTTCTCTGTGCATTAGTAAAGGTTGCTGTTCAGTGCTTTCTGAAGGTATCATTCGGTGATACAGCTGATAATTCAACAGGCATTTAATTTGGACTGAGCTGGGATGTTCTGTTGCCTCCCCTAATTTGCATTGAATAGAAGCTTCCTTGACTGTAACTGATCCTTCTATTTGCCCTTCTTGAATAGGGGCAGTTTCATGCGGATAGGTAAATAGAATTGTGCTTTTTTTGACCACTTTATTTACTTTTTAGGAACTGCAATATGGTGGAGTATTCTTAAGTAGGATAAAAGACTCCAAAATATTTATTTAATGTAACTCGATCTGAGCATAAGTAGTCTTCCTTTTTTTTAAGGATGTAGCCAATCTTTTTTAGATTTCCACATTTGCATGAGTTTCCTGTTTAGAAGACCTAAATTGTCTGATAATGTGGAATTATGTGAAGTTGATATATGTATTTATATATTTATAGAAAATGATGCTTGCTTTTTTAAATGGAGTTGGAGCTTGTTTCACACAAAATTCTTAGAAGTCATGGATGACCTAAAATTTTGTAATGTTCTAGTTGAACTGAAATCAGTTATTTTGCTGACATAATTCAAATAAATATTGAATTTGAACTCAAATAGAAATGTTTTCCTGGAACTTCAAATGTTTTGTTTGTTTTCTTTCATAATCCTGAAAAAGATAAATTAAATGGTACACCCCATATTAAAGGGTAAATAGGATTTATTCCCTGACTAAACTGAGATACGCTGATAATTTTAACTGGGTTTGTCTGTCTAGAAATTACATCTTTGCCAAATAGCATGACTGAATAGCAAACCTCCTTCTCTGTGTTCCCTTTTGAAACTTTAATTAGTGTTTGAACTCTGTTAAGTTCATACATAACTATTTCAATTTATCCTTTCTATTTAGACAGATAAGGATAGAGAAAACCACTATTTTATATACCTGTTTAGCATGCAAAGGACAGTTAAACAAATGAACAAGTAATATGTTCATTAAAAATATTTAAATAACAAAAGAGTCATGAAGAATAAGATACCAGTGATGCCTTGAGAGGCTACCTAGAACAGAGGCTAGACAGTGTTAAAGGAATACAGCAGGTGTTTATTAAAAGACTTTCAAAGGACACACCTTGGGCAGTACCAGAGGCTGGCCAAGGCTACACCCAAGATGGACCCTGGGCCACACCTTTTCACACTTTTATAAATTTTGTTCCATTTACATATTGGGGTTAATTGTCCAATTACAGCTTCAGATTATGCAGTCCCATCCTCCCAGATTGCTCCTCAATTCCCTGTTGTTTGTACTTTTTGGGCCTGAAGCTGCAATGGTGTCCTTGGTTCTCAGGCTGGAAAAGAATTGCTTTGTCTGACTAAACTGTGAGGAGAACTTGCTGACACTTTATATGAGGTTCAGAGTTTTACACTAATGCAGTATGGAATCTGGAAAATGGGAGAGCTAAAACTTAAGGCATCACCAGGTCAAATATCCAAATGCATTGCAGAAACAGGTATCCCAAACTGCCTTTACAAAACCCAACTGCAGTTGCCTGTAGTGTAGACATCAAGATATGAGAACATCATTTAGATACTCATTATAGCCAATGGAGAGAAAGAGACATTTATAAAAGAGTGCTTATCTCAAATTTGATAGAGATGTCTAAACTACTGCTGGTGTTTCTGGATGTATAAGAGTTTATAGCTCTTTGAGTTAGATTATGATATAGCTGCCTACATTATGTCTGGACTCATAACTGTCACCCCCTAAAGCACAGATAATGAAATTACTTTAAGGTTTGTTTGTTTTTTTTATTAATCAATTTTCATCTTGTTACTTCCTTGCACATACATGGCATTTTGTTGGTATAGTCTGGTTTGATTTAGAAACTTGTTTAACTTGTTGTATAGTTCACCGACACAATACATTACACTTGCATCATTGCTTTAAAATGAACATATATGTGCTTAAATAACAGCGTTAGATCATTGCTTCTCTGTTAGAGTTATGTTTCATAGCCAATTAAAAATCAAAATGGAAAAGTGTGCATATATTCAGAGTGGCACAGTGTAGGGGGGGTACATTAATTGAGCTAATTTGTGTCTGAAATACTAGGTTAATCATATTTGTTATGCTTGTAATGCTTGTAAATCAGAAAATTATTGCTTAATTGTAAATTACATATTGATTAAAGCTCATGTGTGATTTCAAAGGAATTTTTTAATATTTAATTTGCATAGTATGCCATTCTACTGAGAAGGTGTTCATTTCTTTGAGACTTTGGGATGAGTTTTTCCAACAGATGCTTATAGCATGCTTGGAAATTCTTGACTGATTTTTTTTTATTATGCTTTATATATTCTTTTACTAGTTTTCTTTCAAATGTTTTCACAAGTTATTTACAAAATTACAAAAACTGGTGCTTTTTAGTTCCAGTGTGTGAAAATAAATACAAACCTTCATAAACATCTACTATTTTAGAATCAGCTAGAAATTACAATTATGACAGCTTTGAAACAAATGGTCTACTTTCAGGTTGACAGGAAGAAAGTCCATTTGCTACTCTTTTAAAAATGATGAAAATCATTATTAAATGCAAATTCCTTTTTCAATGTCATGCCGATGACTTATGTTGGAAATAGGTTTGGTTTTTAAAGTGTACATTCATCTTAAACAATGCTAGATTACATAACTCTAAAGTCTGAATGCTGTATTCTTTTTTCATTGTGGTTAAAAAAAATCAAAAGATTTTTGATAAAATGAATTTTATCTTTTCATAAAGCTGTAAGTTTTACTGGTGGCAATTTAAGCCTGATTGAAGAATAGAATAAAGAAGACGTACCCACTCACCCTATTTTTTATATGGAAAGTTTTTACTTAAAAGCCAAAAATACAATAGAAATGTTACTGATAAATAATCTAAGGTCAACTGTCAGTCCATAAAATATATCATCTACAAAAACTAAATTCTGAGCCAAATTCAGTCTTCTAATGTAGGAATGAAATCTCTGATGGTATGTCATTTCAGATAATTATTATCATGCTCAAAGTGAGTGCGAGTATTTTTCTCAGATTATGTATTAGGAATTCCATTGCTTTAATACGGTGGTGTTCTTAATTAAAAATTTATGTAATGATACAATACTAACCACAGAACTTAATCAGGGAAAATCCATAACAATATTGTCCTAATAAGAGTATGTCAGTAGTAGACAGAGACTTAATGGAGGCATTGAGATTGTGGTGTGCCAGGGAGTTTGAAAGAATGTGTTCTGTGATTGTGCTGGAATAAACAGACTGTTGGGAACACAAAATCATGGAAGACATTGCTTGAGAGCAATCAATATGATAACAAACATAGAGTAAAATATACATAAAACTTTCTGTCTTAAAATGAAATGAAAAAGTTCTTGAAGACATTACTTATAGCTGGCCATGATAACATGTAGCTTTGTGCCTGAGTTTTAGGCACTCTTAGTTTTTGTCTTCCAGTTTCAGAAACATTTGCTGTTACAGTTTTTGTTTTATCACTACAACGTGACGTAACCTCTGGTAGGACCTGTAGGGCAGATCAGGGATCGGTGACAAGTGGAAATGTGAACATCTCCTTAGTGGAGTGGTAACGCTCCAAGTTGGTAATATTTCTGCATGTTGTCTGGACATTTATTGAGATGTTAGTAAATTAGTATTCTGAGTCACTTCTTTAAAATGGTACTGCCCCAATATGCTTACAAGTGTTGTATTTTTGTTAAAAGAAAACAACGTTTTTTTTCTTTAATAAATCATGATCAACTTGAGTTTAACTTCATAACTTATCTTTATCTGTGTCATATTTATCCTTCAGTTGTTTTTCTAGAAGCAATGTTACTTTTAAAAAATCAAACTTTTTTATAGGACATATAAGTGTCCCTTTTTTTACCTTTACTTTGATAATTCAAAAGGAGATTGAAAAAAGATTAGAAATGCACAGGAAGTAAATAAAAAGTATTTTTTAAAAAACCTCTCATCTTTGTTAGATATGTAAAAACACTATTACAAATCAGTCACAAAAATACTTGCTTGTAAAACTAGTGTTTAATGAATAATATTGTATCTTTTTGAATAATTAGTTTAAAATCTGCATCTTGCAATATTTTGGAAAAAGTAGACCTCCTCTAGTCACATCATTATCGGCTTTTCTGCTTACCCTAGTTGTATGAACCAGCTGAGTTTGTAAGGTTCTGAACTGGCATGAAATTAAATGGGGAAAGTATTTTGCCTTTTGTGACAGGTTCCTGGTTTGGAAATCGAATAGCACATCAGTGACATTTGTTCTAATTTTATATTTGGCAATTGGGGTTTTTTTTGTAAAAGTTTACTGTTAGTACTGCTTTTGTCACATTTATGAAAATTTCATAGTAAGGCTGTGCTAAAATAGGCTATTTCAATTCCAATGAAATTTTAAATCTATTTGAAATACCTGCGATTTAAATTTTAAATAAGAGTTTATTAAAATACATTATTTTAGTTGTTGTCATTGTTAGATTCTTAATCAGTGTGGATTTCACTCTTATTTATAATAAGCATATACATAGTAACAGTATACATAATAATACATATACATAGTTACAGGTAGTTATGAATAAACATGCAATTCTTTTTTGAGAGCTCTAGATTTAATTTCTGAATGGTTTCTCTAAGTGCTAACACTTTTTCTAGAAAAAACTTTTTGTTAATAAAAAGAGATTTAAAAAACTCTACATGTCTGTAGGGAAGTATTTTTATTCTTACATGGAATTTGTGTGGGCATCTCATAGTGAACATAATATAAGCAATGAGAAATCTATTCTTCACAGAGAAAAAGCAAAAAGTGCTCATGAGTATTTAACATACATTCCAAAATAATTGCAGATGCCAACTTCATTTGGCATTATTTAACTTCTCTTCAGATTAGTATAACAGTTTTTAAAAGTTACAGGTATTGATCTGTAAATGTGGAAGTGTTTAGGAAGTTTTCTTACATAGTTCTATCAGTATCTGTCTACGCACAGTAAGGTGAACTTTGGTTCTAATTTGTCTGGATGGTATATATCTGGGTGACCTAGAAAGCTTGTAGGTTTTTAATACCAGTGTACTCAGAGTTGAATTAAAACATGTATATTAACCTTCCAAATACACTCTGAAGCTTTAACAACACATGAAAATTTTATTGGAATACACTGAAGATTTATTGCAAGAGGAGAAGCTCAAGTCAAGAAAATGCAAGTGCAGCAGGAGCTACGCATGTGCTTGATACTATTTATCCTATAGATAAATACCAAGTCTTACAGAATTCTCTCTGCAAGATCCAAGGAATACCACAGCACTTTTCACATGCATATTTTTAGAGAGTTTCTGCCCCTTAACAGAACTTCATGTGTTAAGTGCTGTAAACACTCACCTGCCTCACCAACACAACAACAATGGTAGAAGATTTTACTCACTATTTTGGGGGTTTGTGTCTTCACTTATGACCTTCTCATCAGCCAAAAGTGAAACCTTTCTTCATGCCCTGGAAGCCCCCAGAACCCATGTCCTATATCTGCAAAATTTTCTTCCCAGACCTGGCAGAATAAGGCATTCTTCAGCATTTGAGTTCTTCCTCTCTGAATCCTCACTTAAAGCAGCAGAAGAAGTAGCACTGTAATTTTGCGCAGTGTAATACAAACATGAGGTAAAATGGTTAAGAGATGAGAAGACTTCCTAAAGAAGTGGATTTTAAAAATGATTTTTAAAAGGAATTTGAAGAACACTTTTGCTTGGATTAGAAAAAGGAAGGCTTATTCAGTGAGCATATGAGTGAGGAATGTGTTTATGTGTATTCATTTTAAAATTTGGCTATCTTAATCAGCAACTGCCATAAAACTATTAATTAACTGGTTTTAGTTGTTTCTGAGGACAATCCAGGTTGTAGGACTAAATTGCCAAATTTCATCAGTTGTAGAATAGTGTTCAGTAGAGTCTAAACCAAGATTTTTTTGGTGTATATGATCATATTGAGATATTTGGAATCAAATAAGCCTTTGTACCAACCACTGAGCCACTAATCTCCATCAGGAAAAAGAACAAGTTATTTTTAGGTTGATGTCCTAACCAATATGTCAATATGACATCCAGGCTGAATTGATGCTTAATAACTATTATTAGCTGTTCCCTGTGTCCCATAGTCACTACATGGGTATTCAGCAGTAAAGAGCACGTCTCTGTGCAAGCCTTCAGAGCTCATGCTGGCTCTTGAACAGCTGGGACTTAGCAAAGGTAGAAGAGAGGACAATTCTGTTATGGGATAGGGTAGTGAAAGAGAAGGAATTAGGGAAGAGGGGCGGAACTTAAAGAAATTGCAACAAAAAGGGAGAAGAAGAGCATTTTGCTGGAGAAAATTCTGATATGCTCTTTCTGGAGATACCTGAGCTTTGCTAGTTTTGCTGCCTACAGAAAAACCTGGTTGTTTCATCAAGAAAGGTCTAGCACTTTCTTTATGCTGTATCTCTATTAGAAAGTCAGTCACTGTAATTTTCCTATTTTCTTCTCAGATAGATCTGTCTATTTCTATGGATATATATCCTTGTATATTTATTCATACCCCGTGTTGCCTTTCTGAGCCTCTGTAATGCGACTCGCCAGCCAGTGTCCTTATGGCGCAGCTGGGCTGTGATAAATGGGCCAGTCCAACCCTCCTAAAGCTACTTGCTCTAAACTACGTTACTGAAGTAACAAACTCTGCATTATAAGTGTAGAGAAAAGAGTAATGCAATTTAGATTTGACTACTGTCAAACTTGCCATTTGTAGATTCACTCTCAGCAGTGCCTGTCATGGAAAAAAACAAAAAATATGGGGTTATTAAATAGCTATAAACTTGTAGTTTTGTTTATGTTATTAACTTCTTCCAGTCCTCAAGAACTTCTGGCGCATGTTTGCTAAAGCCAGATTTTGCTTTTCTCTCTTGTTTTTGATGTGTTGCTGTGTGAAAAGATGGGTAATCCAATCCTCCGAAATTACTTGGGATTATTGCGTAGTATTGGTAGATCTCAGAAACTCCTGAAAGACTTTGTGGCTTCCTGGATACTATAACTTCCACTTGAAATGTGAGATCTCTTTTAGAAAGATATGAAAGATATAAAGATTTGGAAATGTAGGTAATCTTCCATATCTATCAACAGTTGGTACTAATCGGTTATTGATTGTCATTATTTAGAAATAAAGAAATGTGACTTTTACATGAATAGTCAAGTAATAGTTTTCTACCAGTGAATTCCTAAATTCTTTTTTCAGCTAAATTAAACAGCTGTCTACTCTAAAGTATCTTGTGCCTTATAGATACTTACAGTTGGCTAGCAAGTTATCTCTTAACCCTTTGTTACATAAATGAACTGCATTATAGTTTTAATATATCAATTTGAGAGGTACATTTTAGCTGTGTGAGGCTCAGATGAGTTATACTGAGAAAGATGGGCCCATCTGTTTGATTGATATTTCCCATTGTATCAAGGCTGAGGTCATCTGAAAAAATTAATCTCTGATTTACAATGGAAGTAATAAATTTGGAACAATAAAAGTTCTTCAGAGAACCTACATTGTCTGACAATTTTCCACTTAGAGTTTTCAAGATCTGTGTATTTAAACAGTTTTAATCCATGTAATGTAGAGTATTGATTTTGTATGGTGCTTGAAAATGTCATGCAAGATTAAATCTTATAGCGATCTAAGTGTACTATGACAATGCAAGCTAATGTTATTAGCCAAACTTGTTGTAGCATAAAAAATGGTATCAAGTTTAGTTGACAAGACTTACAAATGAGTGAATTACGCTACCATTTCTTAATTATTTACTCCTCAACCTTTCTAAAATTTATACTTGCTTGATGTCAGCCAACCCATAGTTTCTCAGGTGTGATCTTCATAAACATGAATGCAACATTAAGATTTTGCAATTTTCTTGATCTTGTAGAGTATCCCTATATTTGTTAAAACTCAGAGTTAATTTTTCAGTGAGTTTCTTCCGCTTTAATTGCTCTCCACTGGCTTTTACACTTTTGGTTTATAACTGATCTCTCTGGATTTTAATAAAATATCTTCCTTTCTCCCAAAATAAGATTTGCTAAATGCTTATTCTTTCTCAATTACATTTAAAGAATTGGTTGTTATTTTCTTAAGCCCTAATGGTTGTAGATTTTATTAACACCTTTTAGAATTCTCTTGTTTGTATGCCTTTTTGTGGCATGCTGATCCTGGGTGGACATCAGGTGCCCACCATGTTTTTGCTCTCCTCCTCAGCTGTACAGGGCAGAGAAAAAGATAATGACAGACTCCAGGGTTGGGATAAGAGCAGGGAGAGATCACTCACCAAATAACATCATGGACAAAACAGGCAAATTTAATTCATTTTCAGTCAAAATCAGAGTAAGATGATGAAAAAAACCGAACAACTGAAATCTAAAACACCATCCCTCGACCCCCGTGTCTTTCTGGGTTTAACTGTACTTTCAAATCCTGCACCTCTTCTGTACCAGCACTGCAGGGGGATGAGGAGCAGGGACTGCAGTCATTTGTCACACATTGTCTCTGCTGCTCCTTCCTCCTCAGAGAGCACTCTTCATGCTCTTCCTCTGCTCCACTGTGAGATCCATCCCATGGGAGACAGTCCTTCATAAGCTTCTCTCATGTTGAGTCCTTCCCATGGGCTGCAGTTCCTCATGAGCTATCCCAGCATGGGTCTCTTTTGGGGGCAGTGTGCCCCTCAGGAGCACACTGCTCCAGCCTGGGCTCCTCTGCCTGTGGGGCCACAGGTCCTGCCAGGAGCCTGCTCCAGCCTGGGCTCCAGTCTGGTCACAGTATTCTTCAGGCATCCCCCTGCTCTGGCATGGGGTCCTCCATGAGCTGCAGGTGGATCTCTGCTTTGACTCCTCCTCCCCCTCCTTCTTCACTGACCTGGGTGTCTGCACAGTTGTTCCTCTCCCATGTTCTCACTCCTGTCTTTGGCTGCCATTGCTGTTTGCAGTAATTTTCCCTCCTCCTTGGATACCTTCTCCTAGAGGCACTGCCACAGCTGGTGATGGGCTTGGCCTTGGCCAGCAGCAGGTCTGTCCCCAGTGGACCTGTTTTGGCTCCACTAGGTGTAGGGGCAGATTCTAGCATTTTCTCCCAGAAGCCACACCTGTAGCCCCCCTTCTACCAAAATCTTGCCATACAGATCCAGCACACTTTTTTGCTAAAAACTTCCACTTTAGGGATCTGGGTGGTGTATGGAGGAAACTGCACTTGTAGCATTACCAACAGACCTCAGTTTTCTGCTTAGAAATCAAATATGAAGTGTTCACACTATGTTAATGAACACATCCAGCTTTTACATGCTATCCTTTTTGATCCATAGCCTACAGATATTTCCTTAAAAATATGGGGATGGGGGCTCCTGAAATTAGGTGAAGCAATGGCAGAAAAAGCTCTGATTTAACCAAAATCCCATTTACAACATCTCAGGTTTTGCTAGTAAACGTTATGTTTTGAGAATGTAGTTATACTTTCAGCTGGTTTTTAAGTGCCATGGCACAGTAATACCAAAAGGATTACACTCTCTTGTTCTCTTTGTTTATTTGGTAAGGAATTTATGGCCTTCAGACATGGATGTGTCATTAGTATAAGGGATATCACTGTAAATGTTGAATTTTGAACTGATTTATTGCCAGGCTCCTTAGCTTGGCTATGCTGTAATTCTGCCAGAGGTGGAGCAAATTATGCCTGATTGCTTCATAAGATGAGTGTCCAGCAGTGAAGAAATCACTTGTGGTCCAGATTTGCACTGTCTGGATGCTGCTCCACCTCTCTGACCCAAGACACTTTTTTTCCTCTACTGTTTCATGATAATTTTTTGATTGGTGTTTTTTTATTCGTCAAAGGCACAATTTATTTAAAATCTGGCAAACAGAGAAGAAAGAGAGGCCTCATTTTACTGAAAATAACATTCTTTCTTTAAAGTAGCAGAATACTGTGTTTAAGTATTCAGGGTTTTTTTTTTTTCAGCTCAGATATCTGTGTTTTATTTATTAGCAAATTGTTTAAATTAAAGTGATTAAAATTAGACTAATAGTCTTCTAAGGTATAACGGTGACCACATCATTCCATTGAAAAGGCAAGAAAATCTCTAAACCTGTAACAATTTATCTGATGAACTTATAAGGTATTGCCTTACTTAACATGCTTACTGCAAGTGACTGCTTACATTTTAGATCTCAAATAATCATTTTCATAATTTTCCACTTGAGAGTAAGGCAAATAATACTCAGTAAGCACTTATTAGACTGAAAATGGTGAGTCGAATTTATTTTATTATACAATGACAGTTTCAGAGATATGAAATATTAAAAAAAAATTAATGACTGATATAAAAAGACAATGCTGTTCTGAAACACGTACCAGCACAGAACTCTCTTTTCATTATTTCAGTATTTAAAAATTAAGAATGATATTGTGACATACTGCCTCAAAATGATACTCCAGAATACCTACAGAACACTGTGTTCAATATTTTTTTCAATAAAGCAGGAGTCTGCCTTGATTTTTCCGCCTAATTAATTTGTGTATATCAAAATGTTATCTTCTGAGTAGGCAAATTAGAAGTATACAATTGATTCCTGTTAGAATATAAATGTTCTTTGAAACATGCTCAAGTTTTTAATTCTATTACCAAATGTATTACATAAATGTTTAAAACTAACCCTCTGTGTTGAAGATGAGTCCTGAGAGCCATGGAAGATTAAATTCTTTGGGGTTTGTTGGAAATTAAACCCCTGTAATTTTAATTGTGTAAACTTTTACATTAAAATTACTAATGTTTCAAGAAGGTGAATCTCTTTAGTCTTTCTTAATGACTGTTTGAGATGATGAGGGTTTGACAGTACCTTTTATTGAGAGTTTTAGTGTTGCAATCTAATTTTTGCAGAGTACAGCAAGCTCAACTAATTTAATAAGGATTTTGGAAAGGGATTCTTTTTTGGTAAGTTCTGTTTTTGAACAATGTGTTTATAGCCACAAAAAAATGCCACGTGCATAGCATTTTTGACTGCATGATGTATCTATAGTCAATTTTGTTCTCCCATTAATGTCCTCTTTTAGTGAGCTAAATGATCAGACCCTGATTACGACACTCATTCCTACTTCAAAATCTTCTCTAAGCACAAACTATGTGTTTCTAATCAAAAAGATATTTCATTAGTTTTAGAATTTTTAAATTACTCTTCTAGAAGTAGGAGCACTGACAATGTAATAATTTTAAAATCTAATTGCTTTCACCTGTTAAAATAAGTAAAATACATGGTGGTGGAAAATATGTGTGCCTAAGAATGGAAAATAGTTGCACATATACCCTGAAGTATAGGACTTCCCTTTTCCTTTTTTTTTTTCTTTTTTTTCTGTCTGAGGG
This sequence comes from Geospiza fortis, assembly GCF_000277835.1. Taxonomy (NCBI): domain Eukaryota; kingdom Metazoa; phylum Chordata; class Aves; order Passeriformes; family Thraupidae; genus Geospiza; species Geospiza fortis. The sequence continues at coordinate 149,063 of NW_005054324.1, forward strand.
AAGTGTCTGTCTGTTTTGTACAGCTATGTCCTCTCAAAAGTCTGTGTGGCTTTTGAAAGCCAACGATTCTGCAACGTACAATATTTCAGGCGAGCAGCTACTGCCGAGTAATGAGGCATGGGAGCAGCTGGTATTGGTTTATTTCAGCAGCTTTGTGTCTGATTCTATTAGCCTACCTACAGCTAGAACTGCTCTTACCACTGTGATCTAAACATTGAACAAGTAATTCTTAATTTTAAAATAGTTAAGTGATCATTTTTTGCATTTTGTTTGAAGTTCATTGTGTGAGGCTAATCAATGGTGAAGTAAATTGTGAGTATGCTACTAAAAACTAAGGGAATTCTTAAATAAGCAAAAGAACAGGAACTTTTCTAGAAAGAAAAGATGAATGTTTGTCACTGAACCCTACTGAATCTAAACAAAGAAAAAGATTACCTAATAGTCTTGCAATGCATTTGAAGTACAGTCTGCTATTTGTTTGGGGAGTTGAATGGAATATATGTCTTAAAATATTTCAGCAGCACAAGGGGTGTTTTCCAGTGTATAGATCTTAACATTACTAAATTACTGTATCTTTTCTCCGTAGTTAAGACTCATTATTATATTGTGAGGCAAAATAATTGAAGCTTTTTTTACTTGCCTGTGATGTATTTTAGCGCTGATTTGTATTAATGATGAATTGCCTTGTAGGGAATTTTATGCTGGTTTATTATTATTTATATATTTTCTGCCCAGTTTGTGTTAGTTAAGTGAATAATAACACTGTCATTAAAACTTAATTCACATTTTAATTACAAAGACTTAGTGACAGAGAGCTGACTTATAGAGACAGTCAAATTAAAAAAAAAATTACCCCACACAAACCAAGTAATTAAAAATGAGAGTTGAAAATACTATACTTTCCTTATGCTAAAAAGAAAGTGTATTTTTGGTAAGTCAGTTGCATAATTGTCCTCTTTAGGTTGTGGGTACTTTTTTGTTGTCACAAGTGGACACTGAATAGATACAATAGAGTCGACCTAAAATTTTTTAGACATTAGCAGAACATGAAAGTGATACTTTTCCTAAAGCTGGAAGACACTATAACTGATGCTTTTTATAACTGGTGCTGTTTTTTAAACTATTTCCCTATTCTGTCATCTGAAAATTACTTCTAAAAAAGTCGTACTTTTGGTCCATCTAAACTGATGAACTGCATGTACCAATTAATGAAATATTGTATGATAGTCATAATAATAAATAATAAATAAAGAGCTTAAGATTTAATGATATTTCAAATGTACGTACATACTGCTAAGATTATTTCTTCAGTATTCCTAATTTTTAGATACACTACTTAACCTAACTAGTTTTAAGATAAAAATGGATCAGTTTATAGAGGAAAATCTACTACAGCATGGTTGCATATGAAAACAGTAGGTTTGAAGGGGGAGATAATCCTTACTGTTCTCTGTCCGTAACACTTTGAGCTTAGAATAATAAACTATTTCAAATATCTTATATGTGAAATTAGCAATATTTTTGCTTATTGGTGGTAAAAAATAACAAAATGCCTTTTCCAACTTAAGCTGGGCAGTTACTTGTACTTTAATTTAGTTTACAGTCAGAGTATAACAAAACCTCCAGTACACAGAAAATCAGTGATTGTCAACACTTTCTGTTCAAGTTGTTAGTAATTTCTGCTCAGTAGAGTAATTGCACAGATTTTTTTTCAGCTTACTGTACTCAACCAGCTTCAAGAGCTTAAATTCCTCTGTATGATGTGTTGCTTGTGGTCTTAGTGACCTCTAGTTTAAAGTCCTTAGCCCTAAGTGTGGTCATCCAGTGTTGATTGGTTTTGGCCTCATTCCACTGTAGGTGATTTCAATAAATTCTCTCAGGCTTTATGACAAAAATTGTTCATAAAGTAATTGGGAGATTTCCTCAGAGCACTCTACATCAAAGGATGCTTAATTGTCCCAGCCATGCAAGAAGAAAAACAAGATGTGAAGTGCTCAGTTTAATTAGGGCACAACTTTATTAACTCAACTGGGAGCACTACCCAGCAATAAATGCAGGTCATTGTTCTTCCTTGATCACTTGTGGTTTTGGAGAACTGCTGTTTGCTTTCTTTTGCCAGCTCCAGTGATGGGACCTCATGGTTCTTCCCTTGTATAAGTTAGGGAATATGTGAAATTGGGATTTGTTCCTTTGATATCACATATAGAGAGTCACACAGCTTTGCTTTGCCTGTCCAGTGACTTTCTCATAACTCCCTATTTAAGGCAAGCATTCAGGGAAAAAATCCTATTAAAAAAAAAATCAACTAATACTATTTTGCAAAGGATATTCATGCAGTAAAAGAAAGAAGAAAGAAAGGAAATGTTATTTTAAGTACATGAAGATGGGCATCAAAAATGCTCCCATGTGTCTGTGCTGTTTTCCTCAGCATATCTTAAAAGCAGTACTTTCCTGCTGGTTCCTTCAGACATTCTATAAGCAATTTAAGTGATTTTATACATGACAGATGTAGCTAAGCTCCAGTGCAAGGCAAGGCTGCACTTTGCATTACATAGAGCAATGTAGTGTATGAGCTGAGTTTCTCCAGACATGGAGAAGGAGGTGGCTGATACTTCTGGGAAGTATTTGGAACATTCAAGTGATACAAAAGGTCTGTATGGACCTTGAGTTTTCAGCTTTTCAGGTTGGCTCATATAAAACTTCTTACCATGTTTTACTACCTCCTTAAAGAGGAAATAATTTGTCTACAATTAGTAAAGCTCTTCTACCATGAAAAAACCAAATTTTACCCATTATTACAAAGGATACAAAAATAAATGCCAATACTTTCTAAAGATATTCCTGAGCACTTAAGAAGACAGAGTGCACCCTCTGATGTGGTACAGTTGTGCCCTTAGCATGCAAGGAACTTTCCACATTCTACTTTTAATAAACAATCAAAATTTTATAGCAAACATTTTCTATAAACCCACAGTTTCTAATTAAAACTTTGTTTTGTGGAAGGAACTCCAGGTGGTATAATTAGTGAAATATATTTTAATGATAAATCTTCCTTGTCCTATTTTTTCTTAATAACAAAAGATGTCCTATGCATTTGAGATGCTCCCTATGGGTTGTATATAAGAGCTTGGTTAATTAGCTAATCAACTTACCCACCTCACCTTTTTAAATGTGTCCTGTTTCACAGGTGTAATCTCAAACTTTATTTGGGATAGAGGAGATAAATAAAGCATTTAGTGCTAACCCTAGCCTGCATTGAAGAGAAGATTTTGAGCTGTCCTTTGAATGTCAGTTTCTTAAGGGGCACATCAGTCATGGTTCTCAGCCTCTGGTCAGACTGCTCCACCTTCAAGCTATCCCTGTGTCTTGTCCATTCCAAAGCAGAATAGCCTAGATGCTGTAGCATAACTAAAATATTGTTACCTCTCAGTGTTTCTGAAAAAATACCCCCACTTCAGGCTCTTCAGACTTCCCTTTCCAGCACTTGTGATTTATTTGAGTTTCTCTTCAATTTTTTAAAGTTGCAGTGAATACATGGGTTTTATAGAACTGGTTTTCTGTCTTTTCCTTGGCTTTATTTTGGCTCTGTAGTTCCAATAGTTTTGAATATTTTATTCTAATATGGGGTCAGCAGTGATCAAACTTACAACTGTTCCGTGTTTTCCTTTTTACATTCTGTCCAAAAAGATTTTTAGTTCCTGTTCTGGGTGTTTGACTTTGGATAGTATTTCTTTCAGGAAAGGTAACTAGAAACCAAACATTTGGATTCAGTCTTGGATTTACTGAAGTTACTCCAAACATTGATAAGTGAGGGATTATTCTAGAAGTTCAGGTTCTCAAAACACTTTCCAAAATGAAACAAATGGTAATTTCCGCAAAGATATATGTGGAAGTAAGCATGGTCACTGTTGGTGAGTGTAGTCATATGAAAGAGATGGTAATTTTGTGGCCCTGTCAACCTTCTCAGTTTTCTTCTCCCTCTCTTCCTTATTCCCCAGTATTGTTCTCAGAGTCCCTCCTGTAGACAGGAGGTTTCTCTGAACACCCTGGCAGTGTAATGCTGACCAATATGATTGCCTTCCTGCCTGGTTTTCCCACGGTGCAGTCCTATTGACTGCATTCTCCTGAGATCCTAAACCATGTATTTTAATCTAAGATTTCTGGCATCTTTGTCATCTGCTAAGAAAAAGAACAAAATCAATTGTAAAATCAGTTTGATCACCACCTTGAGTTTCCAGCTGCTTTTGAATTTTATTAGGTAAGTAATCTCTAAGTATTCTGCAATATGTATGTAGCTTACAAGGTATTTGTGGCTACTTTACTCAAATCCTTATCACTGATTCATTGGATTCAATGCAATTACAAAAGGTAGTATTTTGTATTTTATTTTGTGCTAATCAACTGTGAATAAGGGATATACATTGCTCTGTGTTGCAGAGCAGTACCTTTTTTTCTTGAGGCTTTATTTCTCCTCCAGATATGCACTAGCCTTATTTCTTCTGACTGGGAAAAGAGCTTCTGTCCCTATAAACACTGTTGACATGAATAGAGTTACGGCTATTCCTGTCATGTCTGGTATTCCCAATTTACCATATGCTTCACTGGTTTGTGAAGAATTGTACCAGCTGCTTTGGCAGAGGAAAAAAGAATTTTATATATATATATATAAAAAGAGGATGTACATAGCATGACTATTTTCCGAAGTAGCTGAAAGAGGCCAGTGGATTCAGCATTGCTCTATATAGTAAGTTGCATTATTATGAAAAGTATCTAGGTGAGCGCTCTTTTTGCAGAGTAACTATGCAAAATAAAGACAAATCTTCACAAATTTGTGAAAAAGTGAAAAGACTAATAAATTATTATGCCAAGAGGAAAGAAAAAAACAAACTCCTTGCTGTTCAGGAAAACTCACATCAGGCAGAAGAGTAATGAGGATTATGAATGTACAGTCCTCAGTGTGCATGATGTGCTGTAAAAATGTTTTATTTATATTATTAGGAGTTGGTAGTAGTGACTCCATGGTAGAGATCAGAATGGTTTGCGTGGTTTTTAATTTCCCACTGATTGATAGACTTAAAACCTCTGGCAGAACAAGCACTAGAGTGCTGAGGGAAGCCATTCTTGATGACCGATGTGAAAGCATGGAAGGAAACCTGAGGATTTGAATGGTGTGGGAAAAGATGCTTATTGGAGATGTAGAAAAAGAATTTTTACTGTCTGATACACTGTAGAGGGAGCATCACTGTATTGGGGGACTAATACATAATTCCCAGCATATGCGTCCTATGTATATACTTGTTGGCGTCCCTTGCACTTCTCTTGCAAATATGCTGTTTCCTCTTCTGGTTCCCTTTTCCTGAAGTTCAGATGATGAACTAATGTCCTCCCTTACTTTTTCATGGATTGGCCAAGAGTGCAGCAGCTCGTAAGGTCCCTGCCCATGAATCCTGTCAGTCTTTGTTCCAGAGGAACAAACACCTGCAACAGTAGTAGTTACTCCAACAGCATCTCTGAACCAGTGGTGATTTCCCTTCCCCTCCTGTTTTGTAATATCAGTAAAACTGCTTTTCCTGGTCTGGATAAAGGTAAGATGCTTACCCTCTTATTTCCCCTTTCTATTACTTTCTTTTCTGATGCAAATAGAGTTGTGGAAGATAAGTAAAAAATGTTACCTCACAGGTTTTCTTTAGGGTGAGAGATGTTAAGGCAGAGAGAGACCTCTGTCTTTTCTGCAGTCCTGCATCAGCCCTGGTGAGCCCCTTACAGCTGACAAACACTTCTTGCAGCATCAAAGACATAGATTACCCACAAAAGAGAAGCTTTAGAAAAAAGGTGTGTCGAAGAACAACCCTGTTACACAGAAAAATCTCTGCAGCAGGGCTCTGCCAGTAAAAAACACTGCTCAAAACACAACAGTACTGAATATCTGATTATCTTCAGTCTTTGCCACTTTTGGGTCAAGTTTTCAAGATAAAACTCAAATTCTTTGAAAGGAATTTCAGATATCTTTGTAAATTTTTCGATTTCAACCGGAGGTAAAAAATAAATATTTTTTTGCTAATAAAAAGCCCTTAGTATTAATTTAGCTTTCTAATTCTGGCAGCTGGATTTTAATATTTTTATATAAATTTTGGTACTCTAAGGTATAAACATCAACCCTGTTTCTTAAAAAAACCCCAACAAAACACATTCATGTTATCAGTCTGATGCTGTTGTGGCATAGCAATTGACAGAGGCTCTGTTTTGGTGGGTACCTTAACAGTGTCTGTATCTTCTTTTTTCATTAAACTTGGAGCAACTTAACATAGTGGAAGCTCTGTCACATTTGGAGTGGTTTAGAAGGCCTAGAAGATATTTACTGTTGATTGACATGCAAAATGACTGTATTGATCTTCTCTTACAAAACTGGACTAATAAAGTAACGTACAAATCTAAGTTCCTCTTTCATAAAAAGTGTGTCTAATGCAATGAAAATCAGGGATGCATATTTAAATAGGGGAGACAAGAGAAACATACAAAAACTTACAGGTTTTTACATGAGAAAAAATTGAGATCAACTTAACTGTTTTAAGTATAGGTGATCTGGATAGTAAATTCTTGAAATCTAATTATATTAACTTTTGGTAAAAAGGAATTCAAGGGGATGTCACTTTTCTACAAAAAAGGTTCATTAAAGCAGCTTCCATATGTGGTCTTGTCAGACATATATAGAGCAGTTCCTTTCTATTTTCAGTGCATACCACTTTAAATTCTTGTTTAGTTATGTTGTCCAACTGACAGCCCTGAATTCATCTTGGATAAGGTTCAGAGCTCAGACTGAAGCCCAGTCATAAGTGTCTGAGCTTGCATAGGTGGCAGAGTTTTGATTTGTAATGAATGGACCTCCCATTTAAATCGGAGACAACTGGAGAGTGATTCTGCTTGCCCTTAGATAGATGTCAAGAGTGGGATATATTTGCCTAAACAAATGTTTCTAGTGTTACTAGAGATGCCTTTAGATACCTGAGATGTCCACAGAGGGTTAGCAAATCTAATGGGAGACCTTTTGCTCCTGAGCTGGCAGCTAAAAATTGGGCATGATATCAGAGGTCAGCTAAAATAATAACAGTTAAAATTTAGGCAACTAAGAACCCTTGTGAATGAGTTCATTTCTCTCTGTGCTCCATGGACTGTACAGATTGTAGAAGCACAGGTTCTTCTTGATTGAAATAAAGTAATAGAAACTGAACATACATGTTAGGACCTAAATTTAAACAATTTAATGTTTAAAAGCTAAACATTAGCTAAATCCTGCCTTTGTACTTCTCTTTGAAAATAGTAAGTCCAAATCATAAAGAAAGGGGTTTTTTCCCTGGTATATTAGAGTATTTTAATTTAAATAACTTATTGTAAAACTGTCAAAACATGTTAGAGACATTTCTCCATGATGCAAAACTAAGGTTACCCTAAGAAAAATAGATCAAAAAGATGCAATTCGGGCATCAATTTTTATTGTGATAAAGGGAAGAAATGTTAAGGAACAATGTCTTTTTTTGTTCTCATTGTAATGGAAAGTGGCTCAATCTCTGAATTTTTAGGCAATTTCTGAGAAATACTAAGTTTTAAAGACAATCTCTGGACTCTGCTTACCTTTGGTAGGGTCAAATACCACTTTCTGGTGAAGTTCTTTAAAAGCAGCATAAAGGAAGCTTCTATATCACCTCATCTAGACTTTTTCTTAGATAGGTTCCTGACCTTTCTCTCCCATCTAAAGGAATTGAGGTGATCACATGTGCTCTTAATCTCAATGGCCAGCTTCAATACATTGCCATATACAGTAGGAAAAAGGGAGATGTTTCCTGTTCCTTTTTAGATCTTGTAAGATTTTATTTGCCTCTTCCCATTATAAAGAATGTGGACTGAGTTTAAGTTATTTCAGAATCTGTGCAGAAAGCAAATAAATAATGGTAAGGAGAATGAGAGGAAACATGAGTACAACTCATTGTTGTTAAGATAGCTAAAATATGGCCAATCTGTTTTAAAATAATGCTTCATTTTAGACTTTTAATATATATTCTCTTTAGATTTTAGCATTGGGCAAGAATAATTTTGGAGTTTTGATAGAAATTCTTTTTCCTGGAATGGTGGTTTTTCACTTTTGTCAATGTAATTTTTAAAGAAGGCAGCTTCTGCTATTCCCTGTTTGCAAATTATGAAACATGACTTTATCTATTCAGAATTATATGCTAGCCACATAATTTCTCCACTGTTTGGAAAGCACCTAGCACACTGTGATTGCATTCAGGTGTAAACAGTTTTATAATTTATAATCTCAATCTCAGATTGACAGAATATTCTGAGTGGGAAGGGACCCACAAGGATGGAGTCCAGCTCTTACATAAATGTCCCATACAGGGATTGAGCTGACAACCTTGGTGTTACCAGTGCCGTGTTCTGTTGACATTGTAGGGAATCTTTGAATCTGGTGCTATGTAGGGGCTGTTCCACAGTCAGTAGCAGTTGGCCATACTTAGTACTTTGGTACTCCCACTCAAAAGAAGGAATTCCAGTTTACAAAGTCATGGATAGTTCAGTCAATAATTTATCTATTCAATTAATGTATTCTGGGGGTATATCTAATAATTGTGAGCACCAATACAGGTATTGGGTTAATTTGTAAGTAAGTTAATAGCAGTGTAAATTATTTCAAAAGAAGAAAGCACTGGCTGTGAAACTGTGTTAGCAAAGAAGCCCTTTACCAATATAATGGGTATTAATTTGGTCAAAAAAGAAGACATGTCTCTTTTAATCAACTGATACCACACAGTTCTTTAAGATGGGCCAAATGCCACTCAGATTGCTTTCTCTGAGATATATGTTAAAATATTAGATGCAGGCTTATTCAGTTAGACCTGTTCTGTGTTAGTTTTTGCTTTTCCATCATTTTAAATAAGACAATAAGTAATGTTTTCAGTAAAGATGATAAATTATAAGGCTTGAAGGGCCTGAAAGGAATAGAAACTCTAGAATAAATGACTCAGATGGGAAGGAAGAGGGCGATAAGAAGGAAGAGACAAGGGAACTGGAAGTAAAAGCGAAAGTCAAAGGGTATTTTTAATAGTAAAGAAGTAACTGGATAAAAGATGAGACTAATGGAAAAGCAAAGTTTGAAAACTGGACAAAGAGGGGAGAATGACATTAAAGGGAATGCAGGCAGTGTAAGAGAAAAGAAAACGAAGTCTAGGATCAACAAAAAATTTCGTATGTATAAACAAAACACTAATTAGGAGATAAGACAGAGGTAATGAGGTAAAGTAATAGAAATACTAAAGATTAAACTGAGATACAATTTCTCATTTGTGTACTATATACTGCACACAGTCTGACAAGTGTCTAGTTTAGAACTGTGCAACTCAGTGGGCTCTAAAGTGCAGTCATTGTTCTCATGGCTCAGTTAAAATAGGTGAATGTTCTTGGGGGCGGGCAGGTGTTTTTCCACATTATTTTCCAGGGTAGCAGGTAGTCCCCCCCTCCGTCTTAATATAAGTGCATTTATTCTTGCATCTCCAAGCAGTTCTCTTTTGACAAAATACAGTAATAGTTACAATATTTGATCATTTTTTGAAAGAGCATATTGGCTTTTAAGTAGCATCAACTAGAACAATGGTTAGGAGAAATTTTTACTATCTCTACATTCTATTATATAACATCAGTTAGAGCTTGAATGTCATGTAATGATCAGCTAGGGGGTCTAATTAAAATCTTGTATAAATATTTGTGTGATGTAATGCAGTGGCATGTGTCAGTATTCTAACAATAACTGTAAACCAAGCACATATTTTTTTGAGAATAACATTCCTTCAGAATACTTACATCAGATATATGCAGGCTTACCTTCCATGGATCAGTTCTGGGTATACTGGGACTTCTTTCTGATGCATACTGAGGGTATTCTGACTAGGAGAAATACCTCTGAGGAAGCTCTTCACTGCTGAGTTTCACACAAACAGGAGATGCTTGGGTTTATTCACTTGAGTTAACCAGTGCAGGTGTGAATAAAAAAAATGTATCTGCACCACCATGTCCTTGTTAGCTCTGATTGTATCGTTAAGGCATGGGTAACATAACTCAGTGTTCTTTATGCTCCAGTGGGCTTAGTTATTCTCAGTGAACTGTAGAAGAGCCTTGATGTACTTCTGAGCATACACAAGACTGTTCCTTGGTTGGTGCTGTCAGGTTGGTTGCAAGGGCCAAGAGATTTGCCTGGCTCTTTCACAGGAAGTGAACTATTCATTTACTGAAAAATATTTATTTATTTTATCTCTGCCCCCTCCTTAATGTGTCTTGTATTTTTATGGCAACTTTTCTAGAGGAAAAATATTTCTCATGTTTTAGTCCATCACTATATATATCTGGAGTTTTCATACACAGTTATTCTACAACTGCTGCTGTGCCTTTTATCAGTTGTTCAGATTTCTTGCAGATGGGTGATGCTCTCTAGTATCTTGCCAGTTACAGCTGTGGCATACTAAAAGCAATCTAATATTTCTTCTAAGCCTGACACAGCACCCATCACTCAGCACCTTTATGTAGTGGTATTTTGATAAAACAGCTTTGTTTTTGAACATAAGGTTTAAAGGTGATGGCACTTATCTAGCTGGAGGCATGGGTTCATCCCCTTGGAGGTGGCTATCTGAAGGGTCTACTGTCAGTCAGTGACCAAAGAGAACAAATATGTCAGCACCTCTTACTTTGGGGTCATATTTGTTTGCATTCCAGCCATACTTAGAGCATTTGGAGTGTTTCAAAGCCATGAGAATAATCATGCAGTCCCTCAGTGAGGTGGACAGGCGTTACCCAAGTCTTGTGGGTTAACATGCAAATCTGTGAGATTTATGGGTTGTGTTTGGCCACTATGACTGCTAATCATCTCTGAAAATCAAATCCAGATGTTTTTTCTGTCAGTGACCAACATCATGGCTCTTGTGTCCCAGTCCAATGTTGCATCCTCAGGCTGAACAGTCTGCAAAGGTGAGGGATTTCTGGGAGGGATGTTAAGGAACACAGACACTTACTTTGCCTGAGAAAGACCCAGAGGGAGGAGTTGTTACCTGTACACCCCCAAATCCTTTCTCCTCTTTCTTTCACTTAATCCCTCTCTGAAATTGTGAAGATACTAGCTTAAAATAGCTAACACGATCTAGAAGCATCTTGTGTACCAAAAAATAAACCCCAAATACCAGAGAGCAGGCTGATCTTACAGCTGAGTCTTTCAAGCAGGTTGTGCAGCCTACAAGGATCACTTTTCAGGAATGCAATTTTTGCAGTTAAAACTTCTCTGTTAGGAAAAGTTTACCTGGTTAATAAAGTGAGTTTTGGTTTTTTATTTCTTTCATTAAATTTAGGTGCAGAAAGAAAATTTGTTGAAAATATGAGAAACAGATTGTAAATATGTGAAATATGTTTTTTTTACTGTGTTACAGCTGCCTGTGCAGGACGAAAAAAACCCTAAGAAACAGAATGGAAGTATTCTTTATTTTTAATGATAAAAGTAATCAACTTCAAACAAAATTAATATAGAGTATAGAGTGTAGCATGTGCTTTGAGAAAGATCTGAAGCCACATTTTTATTTACAACCTTTGTTCCTTTTCCTTCAAGTTTGTTGATTTTTTCAAATAGCATATTTTGGAAATGCTTTGGAGTGTATTTGCAAAAGTTATTAATCAGGTAATACCATATAAATTTTTTTTAGTACCTTTAATGTCATACTAAAATCATAATACTCAAGTATTATATAATTCAAATGGTGAAAAAGAAAACTGTGCAACTCTCCTGAGCTGAGGAAAATGGGATTCTTATAAACAAATTATTAGATGAATTAAGTTCCATATCTGAATAGTTTTGTTCTGAAATGGAGCTTTACTTCAAAAGTATGGCAGGGATGACATTTTCCTGACTAGAGAAGCACAGAATGCATGTTCTAAAACTGTTTCCCTCATCTTTTCTTATGCAGAGGTTTTATCTGCTGTTTAATGGGTAAACTTACTGTGAAGTATGGTTGCTTGTTTAACTTTACCCCTATTCAAGTCTTTGATTTTGGCAGGTTAGTTAATTCAAATAAAATTTGTGAAGTTAAGCACTTTCAAGAAAAGGCATAGGAGAACCTAATTTAACCTAGAGTGTCTCTTTTATTCTTCTGTTATTCATTTGAAGTGCCCTATCAGCTTGAACTGGCCAACTTCAGTCATTTTTACCCTTTTATTTTTTTCTCTAATGTAAACTGAAATTCCCTGCTGTTCGTGGTATTTTAGTGTTTAGCATCATTTAATGAGCAGGTATCATTAAACTTAAAAGGTCCTTTTCTGTATATATCTGATTAGTTAGTGAAAGAACCAAAGAATTCCTCTAATTTATCTTTGCTTCCTTGTTATATTTTGATGTTGGCCCATTTTACGTTTCAGTGCCTTTTTATGAAATATGAAATTGTAATTTTGGTGTGAAAGTAGGACAGAAAGTGGAAAAAATCTTTGGCACTGCTAAGATGTTTAAAGTAGTATATCTTGTTTACCAATTAACTAAGAGAATGTGATTTGTTTTAAACTTCTACTCATATAAATATGTGTGTTTCTACACATAGAAATATATATAAAATAGATAAATTGTCTAATGTAAGTATTCATTATCTGTACTTCGCCAATATACTTATTAGTACCTGTCTGTAACCTTTGCAGCTGGGTACACATAAATTTGGCACAAAATTGTTCCTTCCTTGTACATCCAAAAATCCTATGGAACTCAGTAGTGAATTTTAATTTTTTGCAAATACAAGATCAGGGTGCAATTAATTGATACAAACTCTGTGAAATGGAAAAACTGAAAATGATCAGTTAGGAAGACTGTACATGTTTGTATATTTAGTCTTGGCCATTTTCAAAAAAGCAGTAAAAAAAGGTTATTTGGTTTGTGAAATTCATTTTTCTAGTATTTTACACTTGAAATCCTTCTTGAGAAGAAAGTCTAATTTAAGATTAGACTGTCATAACTGAAGGCTTGTGTGCTCTTCATTTGAACAACGGTTTGCTGGACCAGGACCATTGTTTATTCTACCAGTTTGTTCTCTTAAGATCTCAAAGGTCTAAATGATTTAATCAATACTGAAATTAATCATTTCCGTTACTGAGATATTTGCCTAAGGTTATTCATCATTTGATATAGATATTGCCATGTTTTAAACAGTGACAGCTATGGTAATTGATTAATGCAATCCAATATACCATTCCAGTTTCCATTTCCCATTTTTGATGTGCTAAAAAATATTCCAGCATTTTGATTTTCTTCTTATTTTCTTTTATGAAATAAAATCTGGGAGATAGAAACACTGCGTGAAGAAAAAATAATGAGGGTTGAATGGAAGTAAAGGTCAGATATTATGTAGAAAGTTGCAGATGGCACTGTATGTCATTAACATTGCTAACGTCTAAAAAGATGTAACAGTGCTGCCTACTGGTAAGATGTAGTAGTATTAAGGCATTAATTCTCTATGTTTTTAAGTCCTGGTAAGTATTGACAAGATCAATGGTTTTACATCAGGATTAATAATACATTCTAATATATGTCACTTGAATGGAAACTGGATGCACAAAATAAGAAGCCTAATTATTTTTCATTGATACCTATAAAATTCTATCATAAGATATTTGTATGCATTTTGAAATATTTGGAGTAAAATTACTTATACATCTATAAACTGTTCTTGTTAATAATGGTGTCCTGCTTAGAAATAAGGTGCCAAATGAAAAAAGAGTCTTTCATGTTACTTGTAAATATTTGCCTGGTAAAATGCAAAAAAGGCTACCTTTTTAACAGTAGTAAATAAGAATACATAGCAGGTGCAGATCTTATCCAAGGAAAATAAAATTACTTTTTAAAAAACTCGGTGGTTTTACTTACAAAGATGAAAAAACTGAGACAATGGATCATGGAGATTAAAATTTTAAACTTTGTTGTCCTAAGTTAAATTATTGAATTTGTAATTATGTGTCATTTTCAAAAATAAGGAACTGTTTCACCCCTTTGAAAATTAGAACCCTCTGTTGAGATAACTAGGGGAATTGTGAACTTGCCACTAGATGTGTGGTTTCAAAACAGGGATTGACATTCACACTATAGTAAAATTGGGGCATAAAACTGGTGGTAAAACTCAGATCTTCAATATCCATGTCTTGACATGTCATTAATTACAAATGCAGACCAATTATTTGCTTACATTTATGTAAGAATCACTTATTTTTTCTCCTAGGAAAAAAACCCCACAATTATTTCAGAGTTAAGAAATGGATGGGGTTTTTTTTGAACAGTGTTCTGTTTGAAAACAGTCACAAAAGCAAAAGACAGGGACCAAAATAACAGTCTGGTACCCTATGGTAAACTGCTTTACCCCAGCAGGGAGGAGCTGGAAATACTGAGGAGTTCTTATATCATATGTGTAGTCATTCATATGCACAGCTCCTTCTCCCCTGATGTAGGGCCACTTTCTTGTGTTGAAATACCTTCCCTGGGTGTCACAGACTGTAAGCCAGGGCTGCCTGCAGGAGCTCAGTATCAGTTATGGAGATGATTCAGGGAGCTAATGATACTTGTTGCTAATTATCTTGTGCCACCTTGTCCTTGATTATCTTCAAAAAAAGGAAGAGATGCTACGAGGAACTAATTCTGATATCATCTCTCAGGCTTCCACTTGAGGCATCTGTTGAGATAATAAAACTAGTTCCAGGAAAGATGCTCCTTCTACTTATTAAAATCCTTCTTAAAATAAATTGTTTGGTTCTTTCTAATGAATAGTTACTGTTTATTTAAAATGTGTAAATCAAAGATGTACATGGCTGATAGTGATGCACAGCTTTCTAGAGAGCAGTAGAAATGCAGGTATTTTGTAACTTCATACTTATCAGTGAAATGTGAACACATAATTTTTAGAAAGGGATGCTTGATCAAATATTAGTAACCTTCAAGAGGCAATTTTTACAAAAAAGGAGTCATTACATACCATGCACAGTACCAGTCCTGGTTCACTTGGACATGTTTCATGCATCTCATGCCTGACTAGCAAAGATACTGCTGTATGCCCTCTGATACATATTCTATCTCAAATGCAGTTTTACATGTAAATATCACTCAGAGGCAATACTTCTCTTAAAACAATAATGTCACCCATACAAAGAAAATGGAGGTTAATAGCACTCCCACCTCAAATTTTTCACTTCTTCTGAGAGCAAAAGGGACATACCTTTTTCACTCCAACTACTTCTTCACCTTTCTCCTTTCAGCGACATTCCAGCCCTAATGGATAACATTTGTTAAATGCAGTCAGTAAAACTTTAGGATCACGTTTATGTTTGAATAGTTTTGGTCTTTCATTTCTTATAATTTCATCAGACTGCCAAATTTAAACAATTGAGTCCCATGACAAAAAGAATTCAATACATCATAATGTATTGACTGAGAAAGCATTAATAAATACTGTATAACATTATTATCCATGTATCCTAAAGAGGCATGATATGAAAACTGCATTTGCATTGTTGTAGTAATTTTTGCATTGTTCTTGCAGAATGAATACAGCAAGAAAAATGTCATTGTAGATTATGTAATAAAATGTCTGAAACTGTAATGCAGCCATGTAAAACTGCAGTTTACTGTGATGTGATGTACCACAGTGCACAACAAGTAGATAAAGTACTGTTAAAATAGATTTAAAACCCATTCCAGGATATGCTTAGCTGACAGAGGGATATTCTCTTCCCTCATGCCTTAAAAACCCAAAGTGGAAGGTCCAAAAAACTGTCAGTCTCATTTGTTTTCCATCATGAGTATTGAGATAAAGTAAGTTTGACTCCAAAAACTTTAAAAGTTCTCTTTTGCATAAACTACATTCATGGAGGTTCAAGAAAGAGGTTTCTACCTGTTCTTCTTATGGAAGTAGCTGAGATACCCAAAATCAGAAGAGGGTAGAGAACTGCAAACTACTTTTTGAACTTCTTATCTCAGTGCTATTTTCTTAAATGATCATCTCTTTCACTTGAGTGGTTAACTGGCTTCTTTGTGGGTGTGAATATTTCTTGTATCTCCCAATGCAAGGGTAAGCCCATGATCTATCAACTAGATAAACATCAAATTGTGTAAAGGTTTTTGGCCATAGCAGGATAACTGATCAAGCAGGTACACTGAAAGATCAAGTGATGGTCAAGTAGATTAGGCTTATCAAAAAAGTGAGAAATCACTTGCAGATAAGAAAGAGCACCCTTTTGAGGAAGTAGAGAGCTTCAGGATGGCTTAGAACACAAGAATTATTTAAGAACATTGGAAAATATTAAGGAAGGAAATGTGTGTAAGTGTATTTTATTTTGCTGTCAGCTATGTTTTCTAGTGTTAGGTGGGTTTTTTGAGTGAAGTAACAAAGGCTCATGACTAGGATGAGGCTTGGTTTCACCAGGATGCCACTCCAACTGATTTTTATGCTATATCTGGACAATTAATAAGATGTATCCAGGATTGTCCCCATGTGCAGAGTCCCACTGCATAGAACAGCTGATGTCTATGGTGCAAATTGCCTGAGTTTTCAAGCAATTTGTGGCAAGATCCACCTGCTTATTTGGAATGGTTCCTGCAAAGTTCTCACTTCTGAGCTGTGCCTGCAAATTGTCTTGGAGAGTGCTAGCTGGCATGAGTGAAAAGCATTTCAAGAGCCATTTTAACAGTTTAAAATGTAGGTGTTCATATTCTAGTGCTCAGGAGCTTTTCTGGGAAGTATTTGATTTACTAGTACAGATGAAGCTGCCAAGTCCCTGGAAGTGGCAGCAAATGGTGCCTTTGGAATTATGAATGGATCCCTACTAACCCCAGAGGAGTTGAGAAATTAGGTAGAGATAAGTGTGATGAGCATTCAGAGGAGGGACATCACCCTGGGCTTTCAGCTGTTACAACACTTCATCAAACTTCAAAAAGAAAGAATTCCTGTTGTCAAATTCCTGTTTCACTTGTGAGGCATCTGAGGTGTTGAGAACTGTGCAGTGCATATTTTTTAATCTCTCCTGGAGATGTTCCATTTTTCATGAGTAATTAAGAGCAGGAACTCCAAGACAAATGGGATGTATTTGTAATGAAAATTCTTAGATTTTACTGTGGGATAAGTGGGGTGTTTCTTATGATCTCCTATTAAAAAAAAAACCAAACCAAAACCAAACATTATTTTAAAAAACCCTTGTTTTAAACAGCAAAGCAAAAATTTCTTAATACTGCAAAATGTTTGAAGAATTGCAAAAGAACTCCTTTTCAATCTGTAATGTGCAATATACTTTTCCTTTATGGATTGATAAGAAAGAGAAGAATCTCTGCAACATTTTCACATATATAAGTTTTAAATAAGTAGTTTTTGATGTACAGTTAAGGGTAAGGATGTATGTCAGATGTCCTCAGTTCATCATTGTGAGAAACTTGACTGGACTAACTATTTGTGGTGTGGCTGGTGGGAATAATTGGAAGCTTTTAGTTGTAGACATGCTTTGAATACCCTGCTGAATCAGATCATGCCAGGGTAGTACATATTACGTGAGCCACCAGGAGCTATGTAGTTACTTAGATATCCCATAACACTTTTATTTGTCATGTCAAACATGCTATTTTGCTGGACTGCACATCACTTGTTCTAGGGCTTGCAGCTTTTTCACCACTTCTCCCTCTTTTTGCTGCAGTTTTGAAGAAGAGTACCCATGCAACTATGCTTCATGCTCAATGCACTGTTCTCCTTAGCTTCTAGGCACAATCCCTGTGAGCCTTGCAGTTCTGAAGGGTCCTACGTGCAATTTGTGAATCACTAAGTGCCTCCAGTGTGCAGAGCTATCACAGTGGTGCTCTCAGCATATGCAGTAGCAGAACTTCTGGCACTTAGGTGACATCTTTCATCCAGGGAGGCAAAGCTTTGGATTACTTTCATAGACTTAGAGGTTTCAGTGCCACCTGGTATTTTAGGCACTTAATTGCTGGTTTGCAACTTGTCTGTGGGAGCCAAGACTGTCTTTCAAAGATGCTTTCAATGTGTTTGTGTTGTACAATAGGAAGTGCTGTAGTACATACTCATTCTGCCTGAGCTAGTAGAGATCCACATGAGTACTTCTGCGTGGCACAGCTGCACGTCCGCGCAGAGACGCTCATTTTGGTATTAATGCTGAAAAGCCCTGCTGAGTTTCTGAGCTCCATTCTGCAGCCTGCTTGAATGCTGATGGTTTGTGTTATATTTAACTGCAGAGTGTAGTCAAGCCTTTAGACTTCCAGGTGTGACACTATGGATTCTGAGGAGCTTCAGTGTTCAAAAAATTTGTTATCTCTTCTGTCAAATAAAAACAATTATTTTCTTGATAGAATTACTAATTTGTTGATAAAAAGTGAGGGAAAAAAATAAACCAGCCATTTTGTTACAACTTTTGACAAAGTATTTAATGGATACTAACCCCAAATAAATTAGAATCCAAAGCTGGTTAGAAGGACTGTAAATAATAATATGGTAAGATAATAACTGGTGAATCCTGTATCCTTCTGACATCTCTGCTCTTATTTAATTAATTATCCAGAGTACTCCTAAACAACATGTTAATGCAGTCCAAGGAAGATACTAATTGGTTAGAGGTGTCAACACTAACAGCACTAAAAGAGTAAGAAAACCTTTCAGCACATGATAACTATCTGTACAGGGATGAGAAAATCAAGATTCTATCAGCATTAAATTAATCTTAGAGAATGATAATCTCATTTGCCATATATTTTATTTTATATTTTAACCATGGATAAAGGTATCTGACTACCTGTAAAGATCACAATAGAGACACCAGTCACACAACCAAAGAATTAGACTATTTTTTCCTCAAAGTAAGTTAATACACTCGAGAAAGGGTAAATTGAAATGCAGGAACCCAGACAAAAGAGCCGTTGGGGTGAGGAAATGACAGTGAGGCACATTGCACTAGGTCTTAGGCCACCTTGTTTTTATTCCTGTCTCCGCTGCTAGCTTGCTACATGACCTTGATCCAATCAGTTCCTTATTTTATGCCTCAGTTTTTTCATCTGTTAAAAAATGGGGATAATGATACTGACTTGCTGATGAAAAATGCTTTTTAAAATGTGGGTGCCATTATAAGCAGGGTATCAGATCACCAGGTCGGTAGTTAATGGTTCATAAATTTGTAACTATAATGTAAAACTATGTAATTTGTAACTATGATTTACTACATTTAAATCTGAGCCTTGGTTAACCAAACAAACATGAAGGGCATTAGTTTCAAAAAAGATTTTTGGGGGGGTTCAAATGACTTAACATATATGCATAGTATGAATATTAGATTTTGAGATGAGGTGGATATTTTTTAAACCATGTCTCTAAAGCTGTTTGGAGCAGGTGTTCCAAAATGTTCTGATAGATACAGTGTAAGAATGAGAATGAGTTAGCAGAACAGTGTTTTCTAAGTTGATACAAAGTTACCTAACTTAGCTGTGAATGATGGGATTTGCATGTCTTGCTGCAGCCCTGTGCAGACTACCCAATGCAATTTCAGCACAGACTACTGCACAAAGTTTGTCTTGGCTAATATGAAGGACATGATTGCTGTGTGGAAGTTGGAGCAGTGATCTGAGCACAGGCAGGCCTGGCATGTCCTTAATTCAGCAGAGGTGCTGTGCTTGCTGAATGAGTGCGAGAGCTGGTCTGTGCATGCACAGGGAAGTTCTGCAACACTACTGTCCATCCTTTGTCTGTTGCATGTGACAGCAGCAGATGTCTACAGTCCTTCAGGATATCCATTAGCAATCCTGGCTATTGGATCATGAGCTTGTGGTGGAATTTAGGTAGAAAGGGCCGTCTGGAAATGATGGATCACCATGTCCTACTCAAAGCACAGTTCACTGAGATCAGGATGATCAGGGTGTTTCCTAGTTGATTTTGATTCTGAGAGTGGAGATCTGTTGCAATGTCACTTCACTGTGAATGTTCTTTTTCTCTCATCTAATTAAATATTGTTGTGTTTCAACTTGTGTCCATTGCCTTTTTTCTGTCACTGTGCTCCTCAGGTTCCACCTTCCACACCTTACCTTTAAGGGTCCTTGAAGAGAGTAAAGACATCCTTACATAGTCTTCCCTTCTGAAGGCTGGACAAACCTACTCTTCTCAAACTCTCCCTGTTCGTCATGCCCCTTCTCCCCTAGCACCATGATGGTATTATTCCGCTGGACTCCTCAGAGTCTGTTGGTGTCTTACGCAGAAAGAAGCTGTAGCACAGGCATGTTCAGCTCTGTATCTGACTCCACAGACCTTACTCTGAAAAGATGTTCTGTATCCTGGTGGCTCCTCACCACCAATAGGGGGTTCTTACTACCCGGTTGCAGTACTTTGCACTTGTTTTGGTGAGATTCCACATGAAGTTCATCATTGTCTCATTCCTCTGATCTATTGAGCTACCTCTGAATAGCATCCCCTTTGTGTTTCCACGTCCCCTTCACACCGCCCAGTTTGGGACCATCCATACATCCACATCCATACATTTACATCCATACATCTGTTTGGTGCATTCTATCCTACTGTCAAGGCTGTTGACCAAGATTCTGGACAATACTGGTCCCAGGACTGATCACTAGCAAGCATCACTAGTATCTGGCTGCAGTTGGTTTTCATATAGCTCATCTCAACAAACAGAAAAAAGCTGTGTTGGAACAAGCAGGTCTCAGCTGCCTGTGGGCTGATGAGCAGAACAGAGCTTCCATAGTGAATCTGCAGTACAGTTTCTGGCCCCAGAGAGAGCTCTTCTGCATATCAGAGATCATAGATCTCTCCACAGTGCGATACAGTCTTACCTCTAAGAGGCTGCAGTACAAAAATAGGGCAATTATCTAAAAATGTTAGCATGCATAGACCTCAAAGATATAAGAATAGGAAAAGAGTGTAATATGATGTGTAAACAGAGTAAATTACAGAAAAAATTGCCTGAATGTCAATTAGAAATGATTACTGAGAAGCATGTGATTACATAACAGTGTGTTCTGCAAAAACTGTCTGAGTGTTGTATAGTCAAAATCTTTTTTTTTCTCTTGCATTTACTGAGAAAGAGATGAGATTAATCTTTCTATATCATTGTGTTTTCTAATAATTTTGTATGTTTGGTACTTGTGATGTCTGTGGCTGTTAAATAAGTTCGTTGCTGCATTGTTACATTCTAGTTTTTTGGGCTTCATACCAAAGTCTCAGCCAGAATAGACTGGGGGTGAAATACACTGAAAGGTGGGATCAGAGGTGAGCTGCTAAACACAGATATGGATTTTGATTATCATTCTTATATATCTTTGTTTATGAAATATATTTTCTGGCTTTTGTATTCTTAACACATCTGAAAAGCTTTTTTCAAGATTATATGTAATTTCTAAATCCTAGTTTTTTTCTCCCTAATGTGAAAAGGGAAAAGAAAAATGCTGTTAGTCTGAAAAAAGGAGGTTTCTTTTTAATGACTGGACTTGAAACGCAATGGAAATCCACATTTCTGTCCTAATCCCGTAAGAAATCCCATTAGATAGTGGCTCTATGAAACTTGTAGGTGATTTAGCTCCTGAGTATGCTGATCTGATGCTACTTGGGATAGAAATCTCTGTTTGTGAGTTTAATACTGCATGCACTCCAGATACTCTTACCACTAAATCAGTGTAAGTCTGGTGCAGTAGCATAATCAGCTTTACTAGTTAAAGTAAAAAGTTAACCTTTTGCATATATTTCCCTACTGTTCTGTCTTCATGAGAGTCTTTCCTCCTAATGCTTTTCCTATATACAAGCTCTTGTAGTTAGTTATCATTATTTATTTAAGTTGCCTTCAAATTAACACAAAATTAGCTAAATCCACTTTAGAAGAAAAGTGTCTGGCACTCTCCTTCACTGTAGTGGAGTGCACCTGTTTACACTAGGCCAGAATTTTCTCTAAATGTCTGATTTAAAGAAAAACATAAATGATAATTTCAACTACTCTTATGCCAAATCATGTCAAAACATTTTTGCTTCTGCACATCATCATTATTCGTTTATGACTGCGTGGCCGTGGGAAAAGCTTTTCTTAGTTTCTTTTCTTAATTACAGACATAAAGCCTGCAGAGGGAGCTCAAACCCTTGTTTATGTGGGACTCACTAAAATAGCATTTATTTTCTACAGACAGTGGAGAAACTTGTTATTTAAATAGATCAGAAATTTATCTTTCAATGTGTAAGGCTTTTTTAGGTGCAACCTAGCTATTTTGCAGATATACATGAGAGTAAAAGCCTTTCCAAAGTGACTGGAAAGAGGGCGGATTTCTGGGACTTGGTAGGTGGCACTGTTTGAAATATCCAGAGCTGTAGCAGCCAGACCTCCAAGAGTTTCTTTTCAGTCCTCATTCTGGATGGAAAATAGCTTCAGTAGGTCACTCTTCTGTCGGGTCAGAGCCAAAATAGTGCAGAAGACCAGATCGAACTCTGTGAGCTGGAGCTCAGAACAGGAATGTGGAGCTGAAGTAAATGAGGCCAGGAGTAGATAAGCTGAGGAGGCTGTTGCAGAAGTTCTTTAAGGAAGGACAAAGAATGCCTTATTTTGGGTGGGAGCAGATGACAAAACTTGTGGTTGAAGTAGATTTTTAAGAAAAATGCAGTTTGCTGACTGTGATACATTTCATTGTGAAATGTCCAGAGAGGAGAAAGATACATAAATACCATTAGGACAAACCAGTAATGCTGCAATCCACTTTTTGAAAAAGTAAAAAGAAAAAAATGCAACATATGTAAATCTAGCAAACGGATGAATCCAAGTGATGGTAATTTTGGGAAGGATAATGCTGTGCTCCTTAATCCTCCCCTTGGCAGGTGCAGGTGAGGACTGGGATCGGCCAACACCATGTCCCTGTGCTGCCCCAAGGGGTCTCCAGTTGCAGAAGGCCCCTGCCCTGCAGGTGTGAAGTGTATTGAACCTTCAGTCTCTTTTCTTGGAGATTAAGCGAGAAGGGACTGTGTTGTTTTCAATCCCGTCATACATTTTGGTTTTGGAAGAGACCGGAGTGTCTGTGTAGCCAGAGTCTGGGAACCTGCCCAACTTGGCTGCTGTGAAGGCAAAACATGTCTGCAAGTTTGTTCTATTTTGAGAGTCCTTTAATATAATTAAGGATGGATAAAATCATTTTAGTGGTACTGTTGGGTATTTTTTGTGAAAATAGGTTTTCCCTATGATTGCTTGTTGTGCCACTGGCAGTGGGCTCTGGGACACGCTCAGAACAGCCTGAAAGAAAGATTGTTGTTGGTCACTGACTGCTAATTGCAAAGGTCTGCAAAGGTTAGCAGAAAAGGAGAACTGGTTTTGGGGAGTTTTTTGTGTTTCTGCTGAAATTGTAAATATTACTGTTACCAGAATCAATGAGGCAGATGGTGTATCAGTTGATACTGAAATACTAAACTGTGTTCTCAAGGGAAGGGTTTCACGAGTCACTCCATCTTCTTTCATATCTTATATACATGTCCTGGTTGTGGCCAGGTCAGGGTTAATTTTTTACAGTAGCTAGAGGGGGTGAGGCCAAGGCGAGAAGGTTACTCTGTACCACCTCACATCATTGCTGGAGGTAGGGGAAAGGAACTCTCTTCTGGGTCCTATAAAGATGGCAGATGGAGTGGTCCAGTATTGTTTATTCTTGGAGGTTTCCCATGTAAATCCTTTCTTTTCTTATACCTTTTGTTATTAATTTGTTGCTGTTACTGTTGGTTTTCTTATCTCATTGGTGTTTCCAGTAAATTGCTCTTATCTCAACTCATGCTCTTTGCCATTTTTGCCTCCAGTTGCAGGATGGGGCAGGGAAATGGCTCATGGTTTTGGTGGGAGTACTAAACGGAGAATCCCTAAACCACAACAATATGATAGAGGTTTTTTGAATTCTGTCTTCATGATGGTATAGATAGTCTGTCTTTCTTTAAAATGTAAATGGTGTCTTTCGATATGAGGGATTTTTTGTGTTGGTTTTTTTTTTGGTTTTGGATTGTTGTTTTTTTTCCATGTACTATTCATGTCTTCTTTACTTTGCTGGAACAAATCTTGAAAATCTCAAGTGCTGTTTTACTTGGAGAAAATTGGTTGGTATACTAACAGGTTTTTTGTGAATGAAATATTGTCGATAAATAGTTACTTACAAGAACAACCAGTCGGCTAATCAATGGGCTGTAAATAGTGAATTGAAACTTGTTTTTCTTCTTTGTATCTTTAGATCTGCAGTCATCGTAAGTTCCTCCTGGTGCACCCACACTGGGAGGAAATCTAAAGCAGGGCTTTAGACACCTCTCTCCCTCCAACTTGTTCTAGTTTATTTTATTGCCAAAACCTCTCAGTGGTTTGCAAACACCCTAGATCAAGAACATATTTGTAGTTTATTGCAAACAGAGGCTTTTAGGAATATATTTGCCCAGTTTGCTGTTTCTAATCTAGTATCCTTGGTCACATGCTGTAAAGTAAAAACTCTTATTAACCAGTTGGTGCCTGACTATCTGGGTGTTGTAGTTTAATGGCAACTTACTGTTTGCAGCAAAACATGATCCATCTTGGATTCACAGGGGTAGAGAGATTTATATCCACAAGAGCTAATTACAGAATGGACAAGCTATTAACCATTTTCACTGGCTCAGTTTTCAAAATAATAATAAATTGATGTAGAATAAATATTGAACTCCTAGTAAGTTGCCAAATTCTTCCCCAAAGAAATTTGTTAACACTGTTAACTTTCTGAAAAAGATGTAAGTGTTGATATAAGTGTCAACAATTAAGGAGTTTTGGGTTTGAGTGGAAGGAACCAAAATCATCACTGGAAACCACAGATTTTTCTTTTTTTTTTTTTTTAAGCACAAACAAAGCAAAATGTTTTGAGTAAAACTTTGTGTATGAACTGCATATGTGACATGCATTGGCTGCCTGACTTATTCTGTTTCCTGCTGGGATCCCAATCATCCTCACTGTATTTGTGCCAGTTTCCACCCAGGCTTTCTCCTGAAGCTTTTTCTCCCAGGAAGCAGTCTGACAGCAGATAGGATTTTTCACCCTTGAATTCACTCCAGACAGACTGACTCCCCTTACCCAGGACAATTCTTCAAGACAACTCTTATGACCTTGCTTGCCCTCACGTGTCCCTGTGCCATACTGAGGGACACACAATTCACACCATTGTCAAGACCCCATGCTACTGATCTGTGGCCCAATCCTCTCAATATTTAGGATATTTCAAACTGAAAAATGAATGAAAAATAATGATTATACTTTGTATCCTGTGGTCATCTGAGGTGCAAATAAATTGCAGTCTGAGTTGTATAAATTGTAAAGGTGGTGGCTCACCCATGGAGAGGGTCCCAGCCCTGAGCAGTGCTTACGTGTGCTGGTCCTCACCAGTGCTGTTGGGTAGGGTTTGCTTCTCCAGTGTGTTTTCAGAACCATTGTAGCTGTAGGTCCCAGGGTCTCCATCTTCCCATGTGTGTTCCTAGACTGCCCCGGTAGGATGGCAGCAGTGGTGAAACTGTCTTCAGTACGGAGTGAACTTTGGTTTCCTCAGTGCCTTTTCACTGCCAGTCTCTAATAAACCCTTGGGAAGCGAAAACCCACCTACAAGAAGCTTTCAAGAGTTTGTGTGCTGTTCACTTCATGTCTGCACATAGCAAACAATAGACATTGTTGTTGGAAAACTGGGAAATTAGCAACTTGGAGGGCAAAAAGTCAATCCTTCCTCTTCCCTGTGCATGCTTATGATTACTACCAATATTAATCACTGTTAATTGAGTAAGTTGGGGGAAAAAAAGCTTGCTGAGCAAGCTTAAATTTAAAGACTAGAAATTTGGAGGGCCCACTGTAAAGTCAGTTACATCTTCTTTAATTATATCATCCTTGTTATGTTCTCATTATGAAAACACAATTTGAATAGAAGCAGTACAATTCTGATATCTAACTATTTAACCATGATACTAAATGTAGGGAGTTGCATTTTTATATCAGGAGATAAGTGACAAAAGTTATTTGGGATTTTTTTTTTTTTAAGATTGAATATGGTGTTTTGTATTCTGTGATCACATGCACAAAATAATGTAAATAAATACAATTTAAATGTGGTCATTTATAGGTAAATACATGATTGTGTTTCCAGGAGATTGGAAGTAGATGATTTTTAAGACCTCTCAACCCAAACCATTCTGTGATTCCAGTTCTTACACAAGAAGTGTCTGTCTGTTCTCTCACACATATAAAGGTTTTGCAAGGTTAAACCTATGATTTCTAGTTACTAGTATTTAAATCAATATAGCAATTCCCTAAATATTGGCCATGTGTCTTGAAATTTGTGTTACTTAATGCTGGTATGTACTGTTCACATTTCTTCCTCTTAGTTATTGCTAGTGCTCAGGACTGTTATTAAACCAGTTCTTTGGCTTATCAGTGCAAGGCTTGCTTATAGATCCTGCAGTACTAGAGATAGCATCCAACTGTTGCAAGAACTGACAGTTGTCCAGAGGATTACAAGTGAGATCATATCGAGTTTGGGGGGATCCTGACCTGTTATATGTTCTTTTGCATAATTGTTGCTAGAGGCAAAAGGGCAGGAAGGGTGCAGAATTAGAGCAACGCATTTGATGGGAACTTGTCATCTGAAAAACAGTTTGCATTGCCTGTCATCTTTTGTTTGGAAGAAAACAGGCTGTGACATAATACCTGTCACTGCCAGCGGGTTTTTCCCTGCACCCAGGAGTGAAAAATCCCATGCAGCAGCAGTCAGAGGTCTGGGCTACCTGTGTGACTGCACAGGACCTGGCTGTTCTAGTGGTCTGGATTTGCAAACAGGGGCCCACCTGCCCCAGTTAAGGAAAGAAAGAGATATGGGGAGATGTAAAAGAATTTCAAAAAAGAGAAGGAAAAATCTTAACTACAGCCTTGATCCTGGGAGGGGAGATCAAGAAATGACTTCTAGTGTTGCTTTTGGGCCAGAAGGAATTCAGTGCAAAACGGAGAATGGTAAAGGCAAACTGTGCCAAGTGTACCTCTAGGTTGTTAGTAGGGAGATGGGCCAAAAGCTTGTAGCAATGAGAGGAAGTGTGAAACTGAAAATTTACTTTCTGGTGAAAAGATGGGAAGTGAAAGAGAGAGAGAGAAAATACATAATTCCCTGATACTTGAAAACGTTATTTTTTAATTACAGAATAGTACCCAGTGTTGTGACATCTTTGGAAAATTCATGCCTTAGAATTAGTTCTAGTCTGCATAATAGAGTAGGTGTGTTGACTGTTTTATTTAAGAGTGTGGAGTGTGTTTTAGGAGATGATGATGGTGGTGATGTTGATGATAGGAATACTAAAGATCAAAAGGTTTTTGACAAATGCAGTGGTATCATACTGAGAAGCAAGTTCTCCCATGTTTCATTTTTTTCTCTCTTTCCTGTGCTGCATACGGTTTTGAAATTGTTGTTTGCTAGTTTATTTCTGACTTAGGCTTTGGTCAGTATTTTTTTTTACCTTTATAAATGCCTGATATAAAATATTTTGGACTGAACTCAAGGTTAATGTAATTTTAACCAGCCAAACTTGACGTACCTCTGATACAGCTTTGTGGAAGAGGCACCTATCGCTTGATAGCTGTGTGAAACTGTTGCCTACAGAGATGGGCTCTTGACACTGTCTGCCAGCCTCAGGCTGTCCGCTTTGTGTCTGCTTTAATTGAAAATTAATAGTTAGGGGGTTGCTATGGAAATGATACCATTGCTTGCAGACAGCAAACCCAGCTTTTTGCAAAGAGACACTAGTGGTATTGTTTGTCCTTGTTGACCTCAGAAGTTCAAAAGCCTGGAGGAGGAAAGGAGATGCAAATATTTTACTTAAAAAAATTAATTTGCATATTTATAACATTATTTTTGAATGTCAGAGTTATCAAGTTTTTTTAACAAACTTTTGTGGGTAAAATGAGACTGTAGGCTTTTAAATGTTATGTTAATTGTTATTACACCGCTTTGCAGGTTGATAAGGCAGTATTGCTGAAGAGCATATTATGTTATCGTTCTAGTGAATGTAAACAGATTCGTGTGAAAATGTTCTTTGACCGATGTGATAATGGAAACTATCATTTATTTCCTCTGGAGTACATAAAGTCATTTGTATCCTTATATACATTATTCACAGTTTTTTGAAATGTGAAAGCACCATAAAACTGTGGGCAGTTGGGAAAAATAAAAAATAAAATTTAAAAAAAAGTCGATTGGGAAACCTTATTCTCAAAAGAGAGAGAGCTGATAAACAAACTGCATGGAACACTTAACCTGAATAATCAGAGGCAAATTTGAACTCTTTTTTATTTATTTTTGGTGGGTTTTTTTTAAATATTACTGCCTAAATCATAGTTGTATATAGACCATGTCATGTGATTGTAGGCTTTTTCGTGCTTTGTTCATTCCTGTGATAAGGCATGTGTTCATATCTGCGTGTGTACTGCCACCCCCACAGCCACCCACCCACCCACGGGGTGAGTGCTATCGATTTTTTTTTTTCTTGAGAGGGCATTCTGAACCTCTGTTTCACTGTGCAAAAACACTATCAACACGCTATTTAACGAGTAAATTCTCTATTAAAAAGTGAAGAAAAATAGCTAACCCGCAGAATATTAAACTGTTCTCTATCAGAGTGCGACAGAATAAGTGCTTTCAGTTCATTTCAGAGTAGGTGGAGAAATAGTGTAGCCTCAGGGGTGGAAGGTGAAATGTGAAATTTGCTGTAATTACTTACCCAAAATGTCTGTATTAAAGGCTATTAGAAGCAGTTATTTTAAGTACTTCTTTATACATCTTCCCCTCCTCTGTTTAGTATTTAAACGTACTACAAAAGTAGAGGCAGATGTTATTCATCTGAAGGCACTACTGCGGGATAGATACCGCAGGGCAGTGGCAGGAGCGGCGTCTGGTCCCGGCTCGCCCCGGAGCGCATTGTTCGGCCGCGCCGGGCTCGGGCTCGGGCTCGGGCTGAGGCTCGGGCTCTGCCTCCCCCC
>NW_005054324.1:189421-192832 GCF_000277835.1 Geospiza fortis
CAAAAACCAGTTACCAATTTATTAATGCAATTAACTTCTTGAATTGGAGTCTTTTTCTATGAAAAAACTATTTATAAAAAGACTAAATAAAGGTGCACCCTGTAAAAAGAAACAGGGAAAGATGTTTGAACATAAGTCCTCTAAACTCTTCTTGTCATCCCCCAGATTTTAATTACTTTAGATGTTTTTCTTCTTATGTCTACTTATTACATATTTTCTGCATATATCTACACTGATTTCATCTAAGTCATGTAACGTAAGTAGTTAGCTGCAGAAATCAGCATGCATTTAAAAAATGTCTACTGTGTGTAGTCTGTAAAATGATAGTAAACCTTATATTTTTGCCAGTGGTTGGCAGCGTTTTTGACATGCCTTTTTGAACTGACTTGGCCTTGGTTACATTTGAAAGAACAGAGCTGAGCTTAAGATTTTGGATAAGGGTTAAATGAAGAGATAAATTATTCCTTTAAAATATCTGCTAAAAGTTGGAATTGTTTGAAAGAAGTATTTACTATTGCAGGTGTTTTTGACCTTTTATTAGAGTATGTAAGTTTCTAGCCAGCACTTTGACCATTTCAGCAGTCTGGCGGAATAGATGTAGTTTGGCACTGCTCTTGTTGGCTAAGTGCGGGGTTATGTCTACCTGTTACCATCTATTTTACTTTAATACTTTGCTGGATGTGCTTTTAGCAAATGTTCAGTTTTATCAGAATGTGGCTTTAAGCTAATGTAAGAAACTTATACGTAGAAAATTTGGAAGAGCAAAACATGGGAGCACCAATGTCAGTAATGTGGCTTTTCAGACATTACTGTGCATGTAAAATTTGTGATTGACCCATTTGTAGTCAACAAAAGCTATAGATGCAATCAGATGCTGCTGGGGCTTTTGAAAGTGAGCTTTTGAGGGCTCATCTTAGAAATACAGGTTTTCCATTTTATTTCTCTTTGAGGCTTATTCAAGCTTTTGGTAAGTTGGTTCCTGTAAAAGAAATTTCTTTTCATGTACCACCTCTCCTATGGTGCATCTGGTAAGAATGCAGGGTGGGTCTGGCAAGAATAATTGAAGGCATATTGTGCACCAAAAAAAGATAACCTTGCAAGTAGAAAATGCTGAAAACTCTAGAAAGGATCTGTGGAAAAATTAGTTTATGGTCAGCAGATAAAAACCCCTCAAGGGATACTGAAGGGAATGATCAGGAGCCTAGATGAGAAGTAAAGTAGCCTTGAGGGTTAAACAAATACTCTCATGAAGGAAGGTACTATCACGATAGTCAAAGATCAGGGAAGGGGAATTACCAATGATAGTTGTTGCAAGCTCCTCACAAAAAAAGACATAAAAAGTTGGCCCTGGGCTTGCAGTTTGTAAGCCCTACAGACTCTGTGAGAAGCTTGAAGCTTTTTTTTTTTTTTTTTTTTTTTTTTTTTTTTTTTTTTTTAGGGAATTTGCCTGCTAGGCCGGTCTTCCCTAGCTCTCACAGTTCTAATTATTGCCTACTGCCCTAATGCTTTCTCTCTACTAAATTCTCCATTGACAATAATAAAGTCTCCCTACTTTTAAGAGCTTGGAGAGCTGCTTTTTTTTTTCCCTTTTTTTTAATTTTTTTTTCCTAAAGACTGGGAAAGAGAGGGGGAGAAAGGGAGTGAGAGGAGTGTGCTTTCCAAGGTGGGGTTTCCAAGCTGTCGTTGCTCAAATAAGAATCTTATCCTGAAACTGGCTGCTCATTTCTGGGCTATAGGTAATGCACTCCAGGAGCTTTTGCCATTCTCTTGTGTGTAAAGTATTCATCTTACAGTCCCGTAGACACTACTCATACAGGTAACACTGGCCTTCATAGGGATTTTTTTCCGAGCAAGTGAAAATAAATGGCAGATGGAAATTAATTAGACCTTCCTTGCTGTTTTGGGAAGTGAACTGTTGTTTAATAATCACATGAGTGTGACAACATACTCCTCAGTTTTAGAAAGCAGATAAATTACTGTGCCCCAAACTGACCTGCTATTTTTATTAGTCCAAAAGAATTGAGATGGTGTGAAAGGAAAAGATACAGCCTTTAAAATGCAAGATAGCTTTTAGTTAAGATTGAATACGATATCCTACCTTCAATACCTTTATCTGACTGTTGGTGCCAGTCAGTTAAAAGGATGTTCATTTAAACATCTGATAGATAAACCATAGTACATGGACAGTGGGAAAAATTGTAGCTTATAGAGGAGAGATAAATATTTTAGACAATGCTTGTTTTTTCAGTTGCAGTTTAGCACAAATCAATTAATCTGATTTCCTGATTTCCTGATTTCTGATTACCTGCCAGCCAAGTGCACCTGTTAAGATAACGCTGCAGGAAGGATGCATGTTTTCTTTACCTGGAGCCGTGTGTGGGTGGGGATGCTGAGCTGCTGGTTTGTGTCTCAAGTAAAATAAATCTCATCTGTGCTAATTTGCAAAATCCAGTTGTCAATTTTATTATAAGTCTATGTTTAGAAAGGCCTTCAGAGGCCATATGAGTGTCCACTTAAAAGTTTTATACTACAGCTTGAATTCTTCAGAGTATCAGCGCTTTCTGTGTTGGGATCAAGGCACTGTTGTCACACTGCTGCCTATTTTATCCATTTTTGAACTTTTTACTTTATTCACAACTACAGTCTTCAGAAGTGAGCATATTGCAGATACTAAAACGATTATATGACTTTGAATAGATTATTTTTTTACCATGAAAATTGCATTTTTTCTCATGAAAGATGCTGATTTTGATCACTGATGCAGATGATACGTATTCTTTCTGATTATACTATGTCCTGTAATGTAGAACTGGAAGCTCTGTTTTTCTGAAAGAATTTCCAGCACAAGGTGTTTGGGCATATTTCACATTTTTACAGGGAAAACTTATTTGAGCAGAGAGTAGTGGATTAAACCATTAATATAGATACTTTATTTTACAGTATTACAAAGGTGTTTGACCTAACTAGTGTTTTAAGCATATTAACTTAGGTTCATATTTAAAAATTATGCAGTGACTTGTCTCTGCTTAACTCAAGCTTTAAAAGATGTTTTGGATAACGTGAAAAAAAACAAAAAACAAAACACCTTTACAAATGTTCTCTTACCTTTCCAAATTTTTTGTTCTCACACATTCAGCTATGTCCTTAATATTTGGCATTTTGATTTATTAAGCAATCTTAAGTATTAAAGGCTTTTAGCATACACCAGCACAAGACTTCAGATGCATTGTGCTTTGTGTCAATGATGAATTAATTCCAGCAGAGCACAAAAGTTACTATTATTTAAGCCTAGCTCCTCACCTCTGCTTTTCCATCACAGTCCGGTTCTAAAAGGCCGCAGGCTGGGTTCCGTCTGTCGGAGGGAGCGAGGCAGCGGCGCTGTGGGAGCTCCGCGCCGGCCCGGGCCCGCCC
>NW_005054324.1:192959-200459 GCF_000277835.1 Geospiza fortis
GGGCCGCCCGCACCGCCCGGGCCGCGCCGGGCACCGCAGACCCTGCCAGCCGGGTATGACACACACCCCGCCATAAACCGAGGAGCTTTAATTGCGGCACCACGCGCTATCCTGCTATTTGTACAAATAAAAGACCCCGTCTTGATGCAAAATAAACACAAAAGCACTGTTGTGACTATAACAGGGAGTCATATACTAATTTATATAATAAGTGGTTGTGCACGCTTTATTCAAGATTATGGCTGCAAGAAATGGCATGAATTGCTGGGTGTGTTTAATGCTGGATTATAGCAATTTGAAACATGTCAAACACATGGCTAATGCCTCATGCTTCACTCATTCTTGCGTAAACCTGCATAGCCACCATCCATTATACCCCTGGTAACAACACAATTCTGCAAGTAAATATTGTTACACTAAGTAACCTTTCAATTCAAGTTGTTTAGGAAGAGAAAATGCAATCTTGTGCAGTCAGTTCCAGTGTCAGTTTAATGTTTCAAAAGGGAAGTGGTGTAGAGAATAAGTATCTGTACAGTGACTTGCTGCCTTAAAACCCACACGCGTGCACGTGCGGGTGCACGGGCGCATAGAAAATGTCCAGTTCTCTGCAGGGGAGAAAAGTACAGCTGTAGCTTCTAACTCAACGAGGTGGAGTATTTCTTTTTTTGGTATGGGTGATAGCTTGGCTGCCCTGGCAGGATTAGGTATTCAACCCGCAGCTCAACCACGCTCTAGAATTATCCACAGTTTCACTCTCTCTTGCAGACAGCAGAAAATATTTTCCCCATACCTTTGTTTAAAATACCACGTAGCAAAGCTTGTATCCCACCTTTGGCGCCAAGAGTTGCAGAATCACAACAGAAGTAGGTGCTGGTGAATGTGTCTGTGAATGTGGGTGCGTGTGTGCATGTGTGCCTGTGTAGGCATGCTCATGACTGACAGTGAGTGTGACAGCAAGAGAAAAAAGAAGGATTAGAAAGTATGAATGTCTATAAATGTATGTAAACAGGGACCTGTATATTTTTTCTTGTCCTATTTGAATTTCCAAATTTACAGCCTTAGTATCTGGCTGATACCTGTCTATTTCCTTTGTGTTGATTTATGCTTATTTTGGTAACAATCTGCACTACTGTTATAAAAACAAGGAAAAAAGTACAATAGTTTGCTCAGTGAGATGTTGTAGATTCAAATTATTTTGCTACCAATAACTCAGATACTGATACATAGACATTAGAAATCATCCTTGTTTGGCTGTTTTCAGTGCTTCAGTTTGTGAGGATTTAGAGTTTATAGTACCTACACACGTGTGTAGATTCACATATATATGTACATCTATGCAAAAGAAAAGAAGGGAAAAGAAAAAGATTCTATGCTCTTGCTTTCTCTAGCAGCCCTTTTTCAGTTGCTGATGGTGAGGAGGGGGCTGAGGACAACCAACACAGTGCGTTACTCTAGCCAAAGTTTTAGTGTTGTTCTTAAAAGTATCATTTTAAAACTAGATAAACACCCCTCCCCCCAAATTTATTTTTAACGTAAAATTATAGGGTCTCTTTTATCTTCATAAAAATATTTTTTGTTCACTCCAAAATAAATTGCCCTTTCTAGTACTGTTACTCTGTAGTTTCATTCTGTCTGTACCCAGCTGTTGGGTCGGATTTGTTGTTTTCTATTGCCAGAGTAGTGTTGCTGGTCATGTTATGTTGAAGCCTATTCTGCTGGCTCACAGGCACTTTAACTTTAAATGTAGAGCCTGAACTACACTCTGGGGCTTTGCGAGGATACAAAATCCACAAGACATAAAACCCTTTGCTTAATATGAACTGGAAGACATTTAACCCTTCTTTGTTAATTGCAATGAAACAGAGAGATGTAAAAACAGGAGGGATGGTGTATTTATTTATTATATTTCTGGGTGTTTTGTAGTGTTTTTGATTATCTAACATTTACCCCTCTTTACCCTTTTAATGTGCCTTGCTAAATGTACCACTCTTACTGTCTAATGTTTGAATTTGTAAAAGATGAACCTGTCTTTTGGTTAAATCTTTGTTTCACTAAAAGAGGATTAACGTTTAAATTTCCCAAATTTCCAAATCCTTGTAACGATACAGCTGATGAAGTTTCAAATAAATTTCCACTCTGCTATACATATCCTTTTATTGAAAGTAAATATTGTAAAAATCGGAAAGGGCTGTCTGCTTCCACAGTTGTGGCATATCCGCATTAGAATTTTCATATAACTACTAAGGGCAATCAGACCCTTTTCTCTGAATATTTTAAACATTGTACATGTAAAATTTATGCCTAATTTGAATACTTATTAGCTGCCTAATCTCAGAAAAGAGTATTAGCTTTGTTTTTGCCTTGTAAAATTCATCACTGCTTGTATCACATTTTCCATTTCTATTATTTTTCTTTGCTGATATTCATAAGTGTTTTAGGAGGACTCTTTCTTCATAAACACATCTGGTGCTGCTGTTGTTTACTGGACTATAAGAGCTGCCCTCCTTTATGTTAACTGTGTTTGTGTTTAGGCTTTTTGCGTCCTGTTTATTTCTGACCAGACCATCCTTAAATAACTCATTTTTTGCTATTTTAACGTTTTTCACACAATATATGCTTTTACTTTATCTTGTAGGAGCTTGTTTGTGATAACTCATACTGCATTTTAATTAATATCCCATGCAGATAGTTGAAGTTGTAATGATCCTTTTCCTGCTTTTTTTTTTTTTGCTTTTTTTTTTAAGGATAGGCAGTTGCTCATCCTTTGCAAGGGAAAAAAGAGCTAAGTTAAATAATTAGGCTAAGCAGCAAGCTTTGTTTCCTTTCCTGAGTTTGCTTACACATCCCTCTCCCTTCAGAGGTGTTTTTTTAAAATCACAGCTGAGCCAGGTTGTTGTGAGGACTCTTGTCAGTAGGTCGGGAGGGAGGATGAAGGAAGGGAGCTGCATTCTGACCCTGCAAGAGCAGGAGAGGACTTTGGTGGCTCTGAGAAGAGACGCTGACCTTTCCATATTACAGATACAAAATGCGCCTTGAAATTCTGGTTTGTAAGGGCACGTTGGTTCTTTATTTACTGCAAAGATTTCAACTGATCTTGGCAGGACATCTCATTGCTATCCTGAAAGTACAGTATATTTATGCAGTGAAAATGATAAAACATTTATTACTGTAGAGAAGGTAATATGCATAATTTATGCTGTTTTTAGCACAATCATTAGTGATATTCTTGATAGATTTTATTTCCAGCTTTCATATCTAATACATGCCTGGAAAATTAATTTTATATCTTTCATTTATTTGCCTATGTTAAAATTGAGTTTTAAGTCATCTTCAAGTGAACAGTTTGATTGCTGCTCATGCATAAGCTTAATTACTTCCCAGGAAGGACAGTATTAAATGTTTTAAATGTCAGAAAAATAAATGAATATCAGGCGTTTGATTAAAAAAATAGGCAATATCTGACGTGTTTGCAGCAGGAGCTTTTTCTTAAAATGCCTCCGAGGCAAAATTTTATTTAGTCACAAAAAAGGAGAAGCCCATTATACTATTTATCATTGGTTGATACCATATGATTTGTAACACCCTTACAAAATTTTAATTTTGTATGATTAGCTGTGCATCATTAAACAACAGCCTTGCATAAGATATGCTGTAAAATTCTGACAGAATCAAGATAGTGAATATTTTAAATAAGGCTGTATAGTCATCCATGGTTGTCAAAGCTAGATAATAGGAAATATAGAGCAGTGTGTGAAATCGTGCCTTCACTTAAACTGGTTTTATAGGTAGACTTTAAAACGTAGTCGTTCATAAATGCTATTGACCATGCTGCGTGCATGGTGTGTTATTTTGGCCGTTAAATGTAAGCACACAAAGCTTGCTTATAGAAATCATAATTCCAGTGATTAGCAGCTGTATGAAAGCAGAGTTTGCATTGCATTTCTTGGTAAACGGCTCTGCGAGGCTTTTTTCTTCTTCTAAAGATGCTGTCTGTGTAATTGGCAGAGAGGGACATCTTGATAATGGAAGTGTGAAGGTGTAACGCGTGTGTTAATTGATACTTCTTAATCACTTTTAGGTATTAAGTCATGATGCAGGAATCTGCGACAGAGACAATAAGCAACAGTTCAATGAATCAAAATGGAATGAGCACTCTAAGCAGCCAATTAGATGCTGGCAGCAGAGATGGAAGATCAAGTGGTGACACGAGCACTGAAGTAAGCACAGTAGAACTGCTGCATCTGCAACAACAGCAGGTAAGTTTGTTTTGTTTCCTGTTTGTTTTTAAACAAATAAAGGGCTGTTTTCAGAGGGGGACCGTTTTGTAGACCCTTGGTGCGTGCTGAATGCAGAGTGTCGTGGAAGTGAAGAGCATGGGGCATTATTTGTTGTTGTTTTAGTGCACGATAATGCTGAAATGGAAGGATCCCGTTCTTGTGGCAGCAGCATCTTGCTGATATGGCTGCATGCCACCAGGCTTGCCTGGTGATTAAAATCCCGCTGCGTATTTATAAAAGTTGTGCCGAAGCCTTGCAGTGCATGTTTTCAGGAGCTGTTAGTTTACTGTGCGGTTCGGCGTGCAGGACGTGGTGCGGGCTTTTCCACCAGAGGGCCACATTACTTGAGACTTTGCTTCGCTTGCAATGAATTGTGCCAAAGTCGGAGCTGGGCAGTGAAGGGACCCTAGTGAAGGGACCAGAGTGACTTTTCTCCGTAAAGATACTTTGCTGTCATAGTTGTAATTAAAAAATGCTGGTTAGTTCAATAGCGCTGAAATAAAAAAGACAGTGTTCCTGTCTGCGTGTGCCTGCGTGTGTGTGAGCTGTAATATGGATGTGTAATTTTGAAAACATGGGAAAAGAGAAGAAGCAGCTTTTCTGCAGGTCTGTTTCCCTTCTCATTTTGAAGACATATTTTTTAAATTTGTCTGTTCGTGTTCCCAACAATTTAATGGAGAACTACTGTTATGTTTAAAACTGTAAAATTCAGCTGTCCTCTGGCTGCTGACACCACCTAATTACAAGATGCAATCCATTAATTTTTGTCACTGTAAGATTTCTCTTCCTTTTAAAACCTGAACAAACAAAACTCCTACTTTTTCTGCCTAAGTAGTTGCCTCTGAATCAGGGAACACAGACTGTACTAATGCAGTGAAGCCCAGATTGTTTGGTAAACAATCGGGGTCTGATTCTGCAGCGTGCCCAGTACCTGCTTCAAACTCCTGAAAGTCTTCGCTGCCTCATCCTTTCATTTGCTGACCCCACTCAGCACCTTTGGAGTTCAAACCCTTAATTTTAAATGCTGAGGTTTTTCATTTCAACGTCAGGTATTATATTAATGGAAGGAAAGTTGTTTTCTGTCAGGTAAACTATTATAAAAATGCTGTTTTATAGAAACATGTTTTAACATGATAGATGCATTGCATGTGCATGGGCCTCTGAAATAACAGGTCATAATAGCTCTTAAAATTGAATAATTTTTAGTGCTGAATTAAGCAGTGTACACTAGCTACATTCATAGTTAAATATTTTAAATGGTGACAGAAAAGTGGAACAAGGAAATAGTTATAGATTGAAATATGAGAAGTTGTTAAGGCTTAAATCTGTGCCTTGCTTCAAATTCAAGTGTATTCTGTTTTAACAATTGAGCACTTACAATATGCCAGTCTGAAGAAATACAGGTTTCAGTGTCTTCATTATGTTCTTAGCAGGTTTCTACCTCTCTCTATATACATGATTATGTATATATTTATGTTGTATTTTTATACTATTTTCATATAAAATTGTATACATATAAATAAATATAAAAATTTAATATTTTTTTCGTTGAAAATCATGCCATCATCTTTATTCAGGTGTTCAGGTTATAACATAATTTTAAAATCCTTGTTGAGAAAGAGTATATCAAATTGGTGAATATATTTAGGAAACTAAATTTAAGTGAAGTACTTTAAAACACAAAAATGCTAATAGAATAATGTGCCACTTACATGTTTCTCAAGTAGCAGTCCTAGGCATGTGTAGCCAATTTGTCCATACAGCCAGAGATTCCAGTAGATAGCATTTGCAAAGACCACAGAGAATTACAACTGAAGATGAAAATATCCAGTTGAGTACTAATAACAGACAGGTTCTGAGGGGACAGGCTTAGAAGTGACAATCTTTTCTTCAAAATTGTGATTAGATCTTAAATAAGCAGACAGGCAAAGTAAAACCATGGGTACAGTTAATAGGACTCAAGAGGCGTTTTATGGTAGGGTCTGCACCATAGCATTTAAATACAACTTGAGTTAGGCATATGAATCCTTCTGTAAAATATGTTGATGTGAAACATAAACACTAGTAAACATACAGTAGGATGTTCTTCAGATAACAGGCATAGCTTTGTGCTACTTTTGCTTTTCTTCCTCCTTTTTCTGTTTCTTTTCCCCCTCCCTGTTTTTGAACAGATGCCTTTTGAAATATGAATTAAGAGGAAAATGATGGTTGCTTTTATTATTGTCACTGTAGTAATTCTCTAAAATGATGTTTTTAGTATGTGACACTTGTCTGGAAAACTTTGACACACAGAAAAACAGAGGAAACCCTAGCAATTATTATTGTTAGGTTTTTTTATTGTTTAAATATGTGCAAGATGTACTCATTTCATGGTTTAACATTCTGAATTTAGCTTCTCTGAATCATTTTATTGGGAGTCTTTAAACAGAAAAATCAAGGTTTTTATAGCTTTTTCTAAAGGAAGCAAGTAAATGATTGCTGGTTTTAATAATTTCCTTCAGCTAGGCAGCTACGTAAGGGGATGCTAATGCTTAAAAAAAGGTTTATCAGCCGAGTAAAATCATAACATAAGTTTTACTGTGGCATGAATATTTACTGGGGAAAGTTAAATGAGAGAAATTTTAGGCTAAACAGAAGACCAATTAGGCTAAATTAATTTTTTAAAGTTATTTATGTATGGATTTATAGAAGGTAAATAAAATAAAACAGACTTTATTATGTTCTTGTAGGCAACTATATGGGGTTTGTACACTTGTTATTTTCTTGATGAACTGTGTTGTTGTGGTCTTTATATAGAAATAAGAAGTTTGACTTAAATCAGGGAGTTATTCCTCATCCATGTATCAAGAGTGAATGACAGTATTCTATAATATATTGTAATATATACTCGATGATAAATGGATTGGGTGCTGTCACAAAGTCATCAGGTCGGCTTTGAAGATATATGACTAGGATGTAAGCAACTTCTTATCTTGCTGTTGATATTTATAGATTTATAAATATTGCTAAAGTGAGTGTAGAATTTTATTTTAAAAACATAATGCAAATTGTAGTCTGCCCAGACTTGTGTCTTCTGCTTTTTTTGGCTTATGGTGAGCATTGTCTTTTGTATGTGTACATTCAGACACTTCTGAGCTTTTCATTTTCATTTTTTTCCTTGTATATGAAAATCAGTGTTAGATACTAGAATGTATAATACATGAAAAAAAGCATATCCTTGATT
>NW_005054324.1:205459-224264 GCF_000277835.1 Geospiza fortis
AATTGCTCATGTAGCTGAGAAGCAGGTAGAATTGGTAATGTGGAAGAGCACCAGAAAACTAAGTTACTAGATGAGTGACAGGAGCAGTTGGAATTATAAAGAAAGATAAAAGCTATGTGAAGAACTGGACTTAGTCCATGGAAAAATAAAAATAAATAGATAAAACTAACCCTTGAAATACTCAGATGTGTATGTAAGTAGGATGTAATGATGTACTTACACTACTTCATCATCATTATGAATGCAGACATGAGAGTATTCTGCATGCTTTGGTCTCCTAAAAGCCAAGAACAGGATTGAGGAGTATGTGGCATTTACTGCTGGGTTTTTAAGCTAGAGAAGACAAAGTTGTGAAGAAAGCCTCAAAAGGGGTGAGGCCAAAGTACTCTTCTCTAGACTTGGTTCATAGTCTATTAACTTCAAAGTAGTTGTAAGGGCATTCACAGATGTGAGAATTATGGGAAGGGACTAAAAGTTCAGGGTCAAAGATGATAAAATGGGCAATGAAGACAAATAGACAGAGCTGAAGGGAGATAATTCTAAAGTTATGTCTGAGGGGTCTCTGCCAGTGAGAAACATTTCTCACTTTCAGTCAGGTGAAAGAATGGTCTAAATAACCTTAGCCAAAACAGAAACGATGGATAGGAACATTAGCAGTGCCAAAAGATCTAGGTTATTGAAAATAATTTGATTTAAATGTTATCTTTGAGGACAAGAGTGAAGCTAAGATCACCAAAAAGAATATTAAAGAAAGCTGGAGTATTGCTTAACTTCTTATGAAGTTTCATGGTGCTAAATCTCATAATGATGAGCAGGAGGTGCCATCATATAGCTTGACCAATGGAGCTGGAGGACAACACAGGATATAGCGCCAGAACACCAATATAGTGTAAATCTATGAAAAACATATGTCATCTAATCAACACAGTGGAATAAGATGAGGAAGATGATGTGACAGGAAACAAAAATGTTCCCCAACCAAACATACATGTATTTATAAATACATATGATTTTATATGAAATAATAAATTGATTTTAATGTGAAATTAGTTTGGTGTAGTGTATAAGAGGAGAAATAGTTATCTTACATTGATGGTACAAGAAATACAAGAGGTACTATTTGCTACAAGAGATATTTATTGATGTCTTATTTGTTATGTCTTAATTAATGTATTTATTTCCATAAATAATTGCTTTTATCTGCATAGAGAATGTAATCAGTATGATTTGGCATTTCTTTAGGGATCGTAGAACACAAAGAAGCAGAGCTTGCATGTATGTAAATGTCTAAAGAGGGCCCTGCAAAGTATACAACTAGTTTTAGGAAGTGTACTGAGTCACCAGTTCAGTACCATGGGCATCAAACTAATCTACGAAGAAACAGTCAATTGTATTGAAAATTTAAAATATCCCACAGTATGCCAGTCAAAGAAACAAATGCCCTGTACCTTTTCTCCAACACAACTGTGCAAATATTTTAAGCTATCAGAATACAATCTGAAGATCCTTTTGAAGCTAAGTGTGATTTGTAGGAATTAGATTGGGCAGCTTCTCTTCGTAAGAGAATCTGAATAGATGGATTTTACATTTCTGAGTGTGCCTACTAGGCTTGAAATTACTTTGTAGTCACTTTGCATTAGTTTGTGTAGAGTCTTTGCAGTCATAGGGCTGTTTAAGCCTTAATAGAATTTATTATGATGCTGATATTGCATGGTATGAATTGTTTACATATTGCCATTTATAATAATTCAAGTTTGATGTTAGATTTAGAGATAAAAGAGAAACTAATATGCCCTGTCTTGAAGGGATAGTAGCAATAAAACATTGCTCAGACTAGGCTGCTTTAAATAAGAGGCCTTAGATGCTTCTAGTACTGACCTCTAAGTTATTATTTGTTTTATTGCTCTGAGAATTTCTTTTATATCTGTAAACTGATTATCTCTTCTTATTCTCAGTGAATTTTTCCACCTGCTGGCTTTGGCTTTTCCTCCACGGAGTCTCCTTTCCCTCATCCTTTCTGCTTGCTTTCTATCTGTCATTGTTGGTTCCGTTTTTCATTGTGCTCCCTTCACCTTTACCCTTACTCATCTGTCAGTCTTGGCCTCACAAACTTCGGCTTCTGTGGATTTTTCTCCATCAAGCTTGATGCCTGTGCATACCAATCTTTCCATCTCTAGCAAAGTGAATCTCTCTGTGGCTGTTCTAGTTTTTAAAGAACATTTTTTTGAGAAGATGGATGTTTCGATCTTAGTGTGTAAGTATGTATAAAGTACTTGGAAATGCAGCCTTAAGACACAGAATTAACAGGCAAGTCCCAATCCCATTGAAAGTCTTAGCAAAAATATTTGTCTAGCTAAGGTGTAAATGACAATTTTGTAAAGACCAAATGTTGCCACTGGAGTCTTCTGTACTATTAAACTGTGACCAAGATATCTGAGGATAGAAGGAGGGATGAATTGCTGCCCAAATCCAAGGAGCTCAGCATCATGTCATGTTTCATCAAAGTGAGTGTATGTCTGCTCAAAATCAAAGACTGAATATGGCAATATTATGTCATTTCAGCAGGAACTTCAACAAAATAGATTGACCCATGAAAGAAATTAACTTTTAAGACTACGATGTAGGTTGTGATGTAAAGCCTGTCTTCTTTGGTTTGCTTAGAAGGGATACAGTCAAGAAGAAGGTGTAACTTCTTTGTGAAGCTGGTTTTTCTGAGCTAACGTTAAACTAGCATCCCTGTGTGCTGCTAGTGCTGTATCTACAGTGTTGTAGAGCA
Organism: Geospiza fortis; assembly: GCF_000277835.1. Lineage (NCBI taxonomy): Eukaryota > Metazoa > Chordata > Aves > Passeriformes > Thraupidae > Geospiza > Geospiza fortis. The sequence continues at coordinate 208,236 of NW_005054324.1, forward strand.
TACTAAAATCTCCACCACCTGTATATTTACCTGCACTGTTTAACTTTGTAGCTTACCCTGAGCTATGTCTGTCTCTACCAGCAGTGTCGACTGACCTAGTTAAAACTTAGGTAAGTTTGTCTGCTTGTGCCACAGTCACAGCAGTGGGTGCATTGTAGATGTGTTCCCTTATATGTGGACATCATAGTAACTATTTTTTATTGCATTTGTTGTGAAATTCCCTACATTATGCATCTGATCAAAATTGTCCAAATAGCTGGGTCTTTAGGATGATGTAATGTCAACCTGTCAGTGTGTGGTTTGCAACATGTATGTGTGACATCTGTGCATATGAGCAGTACATGTGATTTTAGAATATGCTACTTTTATAAATCAAGCCCAAAACATTTGAACTGGTTGATATTTGTCAAGGTACACAGATTGATTCCAGGAGAATCCATGCATTTTTTCTTTGTTGCTCTCTTTAGGCTATATGGTCTTTTTATATACTTATATTGTTAAAGTTCTTCTTGTTTAGGTTCATCAGTTGCCTCTCTCCAGAGTGTACAAGAGTATAACTGTGCTTCAAACTGTACTGACAGTTTTCACATTTGAAAGTGTTAATTTGTTATTTGTTATCTAAGAGTGTTTTTTCTTTGGAATTCTTTTATCAAAATGAAAAAAGGAAAGAAAGACAGCTCTTCTCTCTATGTCATATCTCCAGGTACCCTATAAATAATGAACTTTGTGTTTTGTTTCATTAATCCTTTTAACTATATCCTAAAGTACAAAAAATTGTAGCAATGCTTTCTAGTAAATAAGAAGGCTTTCCTTTCACAAGTTATTTTTCCAGGTGCAGCATCAATCCATCCTTTGGTGCCCTGCATCATACTATATTTTGTACTGTGCACCTGCAACACACATCAGAAACTGTTGGTTATTGCTTTTTTGGGTTTTTTTTCTAAAAGTTGGCTTTTTCAAGGGATTTTATGCTTTTGACTCTCTTCTTCATTCTTCTAGAGATTGTTTTGTGGAAACAGAAACAGTTCATCTTTTGTTTATCTTTGAGGATTTGCTATCAGTTTTCTCAGGAGAAATTGCAAAGAACAGCCTGTCTTCTCTTTCTTTTAAATCCTACAGGCCATAAGGAACCATCCAGTCCCAGAGTTCAGTTTGGATTTTCAAGTAAATAAAGTTAGCAATAGAACCTGTGATTTGATACAGACAGCATTAATGCAGGCAGAGGTCTTGTGCTGGTGGATCGGAGATACAAGATACACTGAAAGTTCTGTTGAAAACTTTCATGATTTATGAATGGATTGTTTCTAATAGTCCTTTATCTCAGTTAGTCCTCCTTTAGGACAGTAATGGTCAAAAATAAAAAAAAAAAAACAACACAGGAAACAAAATGCAAGTAGCATGAAAGATGTCAGGGTTACTGTAAAACACGGCATTATACAAGACGTTGTCTATCTGATTTATATAGTGAACTTGGAAAGAAAGAAGTAGGAACCCCAGTATGCTTGAGCTGTTATTTCTAACACTAAAGGGAAAAACAATTTGAATGTGATTATTTAATGTTGTAAAGCAGAGACCTTACAAGTGAGTGTATATATATGTCCTGAATCACAATGTCTCCCAGGTCTTTTCAGATATGAAAGAGCTAACACATCATGAGGCAGAAATTTTTTGGAAGAAGGAATACATTTGCTTCTTTCATAACAAAAAAGGATCTCTAGTGTCCTGAATACATACGTGTTCACATCTGTGTTTTGACATGATAGCAGTCATGTTAGGAAATTTTCATTCCAGTCTGAAATGAAGGATAGAACCCATGTAAGATTTGCTGCTCTTTACTTTCTTCAGAGCCTGGACTTTCAGGAGAGTGACTGGCAATGCCAGCCATATCATCTTATTTTGTATCCTTGGAATAACTGATGTGCAGTAAATACATCGTTAATATTAACTGTGTGAGGTTTACGTATTGTTTTAATCATGTCTGAGGTATTTGTCAAAAATCCTAAGTAAATTGAAACATTTATGGATTTAATAGAATTTTAAGAAACGTACACAAAAATAGGTGAAACTTCATGAAACAGTTACTTTTGGGATTCATATAATTTGGCAAATAGGTACAGTTCTGTCATTGCTTGTGAAAGCATCAGGAAGATGGCAGGCTGCATCTAAATTATATGGAATAATGAGATAACACAAAAAATACTTTTTTTCTTTTAGAAATGTATTTAATATTAGCCTTTATCCATTCACAGTCTTATATGTATATTAAAGTTTTAGTTTAAGATCATACATGAATTAGAAACCTGCTGCCATACTCACAGACATCCTTTGAAATTTCAAAGATAGAACAAACCCTGAAATATTACATGAAATCTGTTCTACAGAATATATTCTAAGACATTCACGTAACAAAGCAAACCAAGAAAAATGGGTAATTTGATGTATTACCTTCTCCCTCTCCACTTGGTATGAATCCTTAAAATTCTGTTAAGTCACTCAAACATGATAGTTACTGTAAGGCGTTCACTGCGTACCTGGTAAATATGAAAATGCAGAGGAAACATGTCTGTGTAAAATGTTCTTATGGCTTTCAGTGGCAATCAATGTTAATGTTTCTTAAATTTGTTTTGATGGGTTAGTATTATGAAAATTCATGGGTTTTATTTTTTTTTTCCTGTAATTTATATAGAGAGAAAGAATAGGGTTCCTGCATTTAGGAGAAAAAGAGAAGGCAGGAGTGGGTTATCGGAAAAGACTAGGAGCTGTGAATTGTACTGGATACTTGACTAGGCAGAGACCAGAGAAGGAAGATGGATTTTGGAGTGGGAACTGAAGGTTAAGAAGGTCTGGATCCCTTGAAACAGAAGAGCATTGCTTTGGGAGCATCCACGCTTGTTGTAAGCCTGGCAGCCTTTGGTGGCCTGTGGTGCGTCCAGGGCCGTCATTCCCACAGATGATGCTCTGTCTCTGTTCCATTTCTTAGATCTCTTCCACATTACATCACATTCTCTCTCAAATGACTCTCCCCACTTCTTTACAGCCCCCACCCATTCATCCCTTTTGAAACATTGTTTTTACAGCCCCAGCTTCCCCATTTACAGCCTTCATTCCTGTTGATGTTTGTCTTGTTCTTTTGTCCACCTCTGACCACCAGCACCTTTCTCACTGCAGCTGCTGGGCTCTTCACAGAAGGAGAAAGCATCTTGTTTTTCAGCCTGGTACAGATACTGCACTTACCAAATTATCTGCAAAAAAACGGTGTGTTAACATGCCTCCCTTCCTTATTACTCTAAATGGACCAAGAGGGATCAATTAAATGTAGGAGACTGCAAATAAAATCATTCTTGCTCAAATTTGATCATAATGTCTAGCCTAAACTCTCTTATTTTTAAAATCTAACTTTAACATCATAAAATATAGTTTAGAAAGCATAGTCTGTGTGATTTCTGTTGTGGTAGAACTCTGAGAAATGCAAGATAAGCAAAGCCATATTTTATCAAGTTCAGAAATGTATACTAAATGCAGAATTTTAATTTGTGTTAGTTAAACTGTAATACAGATTATGTGAAGTACTTGCATAAAAAAGCTATGGATAGTGCTCCCAGATCTTAAAAATTTCATTGTCAATTTTTTAAGCATTCAGTTATATCTGGTGTTGTGAAAAATGAAAGTGATAATATGTTTAAGATAAATACCTTGGCACCATGGATTTGTTTTGTGTTTGGCCAGTAATCTCTAAGATTAGAGTTGGGTAGCTAGTGTCAGCTAACACTAAATATTATAACACATTTGGAACTGTGCCATACAGCAGAAACAGTAGGAGATGCATAACAGTAGAAGCAAGAAAAACATAAATTTAACACAATAAATTTACATTGAAAGTGCTTTAGGGAGCAAGCCTACTTAATTGAAGAGGACATAAGCACATGTTCAGCTGCCGTGTTTAATAGACAATGTGTAATACATTCCTAAAAATAAGCATATACTTAAAGAGTTTAACTGACGTAAAGGTAATAACTTAACGGGAGTCAAGGAATACAAGCCTGTGTATTTCTGAAATATATAATTTAAGGATCCTTTTTTACAGACCAAAAATTACAAGCTGATACTGAAGACAAATGTTATTTTTAACATGTAGCAATGTTGCTTCAAATGTCCAAGCAACAGTTAATTTCTTTCAATTTTTTGCCCTCATCCTGACATCCTTAATTACACAAGTAGTTTATTTAAGGGTTACTAGACTTAGCATAATTAATTAAACTCGTTGGTAAAATTTACATTTTTGCATGCTGTACTTCTTCTGTGTTACAAAATAGCAGAATGATTAAAAATATTACCACTCAATGCCGCAGTATTCTTTAAAGATATAACCTTCAACATATCTCAAGCTTTAACTATCCAGACTTCAAGGTGAGTTGGATCTGAACTAATATTAATGGAAAAAATGTATACCTTTAAAATTGTGATTTAAATTATTTACATTAGAATGGATTTCTTTTACAAATATTTCAGCTTAAATTTAACATTTAAAGTGTGAAAATACTTTCGTAGTCCAAAATCTACTGCAGCCCATTAAAAGAATTAAAATAGATAAAACAGAGCTGTTGCATCAGTGAATTATCTTCAAATTTCAATGAAAAAAAGGCTTAGGCTTTTTTTAATTGCTGTCAGAATCAAAGCAAGACATGTTAAATTTCTGAATTTAGTAATTCTTTGTGAAAATGTTGCCTTGTCATCCATTTAAGTGTCTATCATCAAAATGCTTTTAATTAGAGTGAATGCTAGTAGTTACCTGTTTTTCATTGCAGAAATATATGCATGCTTCACAGGAACGTGTTTGTGTTGTTCCTCAATGTACATGTTAAATCAAGGCTGAAAAATCCAATGGTCAATCCAAATTGTTTTCCTTTTCCAGATTTTTTTTCCTGGCTATATTCTTCATTTTAGAAAATGTTGGAGGATATTTCTGTATGTAGTGTTACCCACTTTAGAAAAGCACCTTCTGCTTACCAGAAACTATCAACCAGTTTACATACTAGAATAAAATAGTCCTTGTATAATAAGTGACTAAAATTTAGATAGTTTAATAATCTAATAAAGACAGAATAGCTTTTAAATGCTGTTTTGCATCTAATTCTATTTTCCATTTCAATGAAGTGTAGAAAGTTAAAAAATACAGCAATATTATTTTCTAAACAAAAAAATTTATTCAAATTCATTAAAGGTAAAAAAATAGCATTTAAAATGTGCATTTCATAATAGCAAAATGAAAGAACTAATTTAATGTAAGAGCTCCAGTTTTATTGAGCAGCAGCCTAACCTAATCATACACTGAGTCAGTGACAAGGAACTTCTGCTTAGGCAAATACAAAACAAGATTTAAAATCTACTATTTAAATCAAGGGGTCCTGCATTCCAATATAAATTGTCATGAAAACTGATGATTTAAATAATTTTATTTAAATCAGTCAATCATGTTACATTACCAAATAAGACAAAAATATAAAATGGATAGTCAAGGGACCAGAACAACCCTTTTGGAGCTTCCTCCCCACCCCCGCTGCTTTTGATAAATATATAACAAGTCTTTAAAAATACATTATCTTTACCTGACACAAATATATTATGATAAACAAGAACTGATTCTCCCCTCCACATTTTTCAGTGAATGTGAAACACTATTAGTTTAGCAATTAAAAAAAATTAAAACAAAAAAAAAGCAAAAAAACCCAAACCAATCCAAAACAAAACAAAAAATCAAAACCAAACAGTAAGTTGGATAGGTAACAGACTGGTCTGGGAACTGCTTCAACTCCTCTTTAGAAGGGTGGGTTGGTTTACCTCCTAGAATGGAAAACCTTTTTATATTTGCTCTGTTATTTTGGTGTAACAAATGAGTCCTCATTTCTGAGGTTTATCTGGTTTCTAGGTTATGAAGCAGTGCAAAGTGACATTTGAGATATTTTTAAAGGCATCTCTTAGAGAGATATTTTGCAAGGCCATGGGTGCCTCAAGGAGTCAGCTCCGCCCGCCATCAGAGGGAAGTAGACTTCCATGATCTTGCAAGCAGTTGGGAACATGGCCTGTCCTGTGCTCCTTTGGTTAGCTATTGAGCCAGCAAACCTCAAGAGATTCCTTCTTAGCAGAGGAGATGGTCAGCCTGAAGCTGTGGGAGATGAGAAGATGGCTCCTGCACAGATCCCCGGTGTGGCAGTGCCTCCAGTCACTGAGAATGGGGAGCCTGAGGAGCAGCGAGCTGCCCTGGCACGTCTCACCAATAGGTCACACTGCACTCATTCAGCTCCAGGGCAGGGCTGGGAAGTGGCTGTGCCTGTCATCTGTGACCTCAGTATCTGTAAGTGCTCTGGGAAGTTAAGGCAAGGTGAGGGGACTAGTTGCTGGGCCGTGTGTTGATGGGAGGTGACCTAAAGGGAAGGGTAGAAGAGCTTCAGAGGTTGGGCAAAGATAAAAGAACTTGAAGGGAAGCAGCTGCAACATGAGGGAGGGTGGAGGATGGAATGGATTTGGGCAGTGAGCAGCAGACTGGGGGGAAGGACCTTGTAGGCATTTCCTCCTTACAAGGGACGGGATGGAATGAGAAAGGAAAAATTTATGGCCTGGATCATGTTTTGTGAAGTGCTCTTTCATTGTTGCAGTCTTGCAGTATCCCCTGCATCCTCTCAGTGATACCTTCTTTTGCCCAGGAAAATGTACTCAGTTTATTAAGAAATAGACATTATGTCAATAATACATTTGCCCAAATACATTTAGTGCAATATACTTTTAAAAGCATTTAGAATCACAATGTATATGTGATGGTGAATTAAGTATATTTTGAAGTTGCCATTCTTCAGCACTGCATGGTTTATTACTGTGGTTCTTTACCTGCATGAGGTTAATGCCTGTGTGGTAGAAGCTGTGAACATTGTCACAGGAGCTGTGCAAATCAGTGTAAAACTTCATGTCATGCAGCCATGATACTGTAATGCCTCTCAGATCTATGATCTCTCATAATTTGAACAACCTGTAGTAATTTGGATGTAGAATCCTCTCAGGACTGCTGCCATGTGGCTTGCTTGTCCTCCATGCTTCCCATATGGAGGAGTTATCAGGCGCTCAGTTGGTGTTTTTCTAGGCACAAAGCATTGCAGCAACAAACCTGAGGTGGTAAAATTCAGACTGAAATGATAGTATAGAAAGATATGTGTTACTGACATTCTGATTCATACCAAGATACTTTAATATGTGAGGCATAAACAAAAAGAAATGTTTACAAAACCAAATGGAAAGCAAAACAAACAAAGAGAAACTTTCATGTTTCGAGTATTTAAATAATTTAAGTAATTAAATAATAATCAGTAGATTTTTTTTTTTGTTATGTGTTATGTTTTAGGGATTATAGAGTCCTACATAAATACTGGGAAATCCTTCCACCAGCAATGCCTTCCAATATCTATACTGTCCCACCTTATGAAGTCATAGAAATCAATTACAAGGCAATTTTAGCTGGCTGTGCATATCAAAGTTATGGAAGAGTTTCTCATGAAACTAAAATTAAAATGAAAGTAACACTTCTGCTCTGAAGCCACTCAAAAAAGAGGTGAATTTTGATACAGCAGCTCTGCTATCTGTAACAATTTGTAATAAGCCAAAATTAAAACTGATAGAAAGGGGGAAAAGGGTTAAAATTAATAGCTGTAGTATACTACACTGCATCTGATTTCACCTGTTTCAGCTCAAACACTATTATATGGGGTTTTTTTTTAAATTATTATCTCTGAAAATGACAGGTGTCAAGAGCCTTTTGTAATACACATACAAAAAACTTGCGGTCAAGAGGTCATATCACTGCAATGTATGAGGCAGTAGCCTTCTCTCTTGTGGTATTTTCCTTGTTTGAAGTGTTTCCAATGAAAGATGCTTTCTGTAATGTGCATCAGTAAAATGATCTGTTTGGGAACAGCTTTACATGGTAAAGGAAGTCGTGAGAATATTTTGGTATTGTGTACATCTTCTCTCTTAACAGTTTTATGTCCAGAACTCTTGGATGCTATAAGGCACACAGAAGATACATGGTTTACAGCAGCATGTGTGGTTTGGGATTGAATTTTATGAATATTATTCTTGTAGTAAAAGCAATTTTATAAATATTATTCTCATACTGAAAGCATTTTTCCCATTTTTTCTTTTTTCTTTTCATTCTTTAAAGAGAGTTCTGATGCTTCTGTATTTCAGTAAGAAATCTTTCAGTATTTTCAGTGTTTTCATCCTTGGTTTTTAGCACCACAATCCATAAGAAAATTAATGTATATGCAAAATAAGATGTTTGTATATACACAGAGAAAACAAAAATGGAATAGTTTTAAAACTTACTTTGGCATGCTTATAGTAAGACAGGTTTAATTTTAAGGATGAGGGCAGTTTCTTCAGAGGCTCTCCTTGAGCTCTGTGAGCTGAATGGATAAATTCTTACAGCTTCACTTTGTCTTTGGGCACATCAAAGCTTGGGCACTGTACATGCTTGGGAAGGTATTTTGAGTCAAATTATGTAATATGCTACATAAACATTAAGAAAAAAACCCCCAGAACAATAGTGGTGAACGCTTTGAACTTTTATATATAAAGTTAGATTTTGGAAATATGTCTTATTTTGACACACCAGTGATCGAAGTGGTTTGGCCCAGAACCTTTTGAAAGAGTTGTTCAATGTGCCAATACTGCTGGAGACTGTTTTCCATTTTTTTTCAATTGATTTGGGTAGGGGTGAAGAAGGGAGATCAGTGACAAAGTTACACTGGTAAATTTTAAACCAGCTCTTAAACCCACATCATAGTACGGTTCCTAAGTATGCATCTAGGAAATGTGGATTAAAAAAAGGAAGCCAGTAAATTGCTTCTCAAGTGCACTGAGGGGACGAGGAAGTGCTCAATCAGCTCTTCTGTGTCCCAGCATCATGCATAGGAAGGACTGAGGGATGTAAGGAGTGTGGCTTTTAAAAAACGAAGTTATACGGGGAATGTTTTTTCCATTTCTGACAGAAGCAGCTTTATTGTGTTCCTTTGGGCTGGGATGAAGAACAGTACTGCTTGCATCACATAGGCTTTGATGCAGGAAAGTTCTGCAAGATTTACACTGCAGATTGTTAGGAAATAATATTTTGATTTTAAAAATAATGTTCATAATTTTGTTTTCCTTCTGGATGGGCTTGTGCAGCATGTTTATAGGCAATTGCGAATTTAAAAATAGTTAGCTGCTAGTCTTTATTGAATTGAGAGGAGGGAATGATGGAGAGGAGTCCAGAAAGGAACTGGGAGAAAGATATATTTTTAAGGTTTAATGTCCTGAACAACACAGTAAATTTTGATGAAAGAACAGTGTTGGTAGAACACTGCATATACAGGATAAAAAAGATGAATGCTCAGGAAGTAGGGAATTGTAGTTGCAGGGGATTGGGAAGGCAGAAAATAAGGAAAGAATGGAAAAAAGTTTATTGAGAATAATGAAGTGTAGAGGAATCTATATTGCAAACATTATTAACAAAAATAAAATACTCAGTGTTCTGCTTTCATTCCTTTATTTACTGATTTCAGTAGTTTGAGCAAAAAAGACTAATAACAAATATGAAAAGGAAAAATGTAAGTCAGTATCTGGGAATGAACATTTTAGGAATTCCACTGCTTTTCTGATTGCTATATAAAGTGTATTTCTCGCTGTTATCTCATTTTATGGTATTCCTCAGAACACAAAATGTTAGGTGTCAAGAGCATAGCAGAGAAATAGAGATGTTATGAACTTCTATTCCTACTTAAACAGCCTATCTCTAACAGGCTGCTGAAAATTGTTATTTTGATGCATTTTTATGTATAGTGATCTTTAGGGTGTAAAGCTACAGGGCTAGCTGGTAGGATGGGAATGAAAATTAGAGTTTACCTTTGTGTTTCGTGAGGATGAGCAATTTGAAGAATAGGCCAATTCTGAAATTCAATTGTGATATCTTTGCCAGTATTAAATGTGTGATCACCACTTTGGTAGCTGCAACAGGAAAAAGAGAGGTTATACACAGAAATGGTTGTTGCATTTTTTAACTTTAACTGTTTTTAAATAGCAGAGTATCAGAACCCATATGTAACAAGGTAGAAAAAAAACCCAAATCATAAGGACTGGCTAAGGGAGTTGCTAAAGGAAAGGCAATGCATAAAAGACAAAGGAGTAGACAGAGACAAAAAAGAGATTAATAGGAACAGGAGAAAAGAATTTGCAGAAGACAGAATTAGAAGTTATCTCTGAATTGATAAAGCTATCCAATCTCTGAAGATTATGAAAATGTGGCGCTGAACAACTAATAAGCAACAACTGCAAGATGTGGTAAATACATAGATACAGTATTCTAACTTCATTAATGGAGAAAACTTTCTTCTGAAGTCTGTTATGATACTGTATTGATGTGGTGGTCTTGTATTAATTTTGTGCTCTGGACTTCAGAATGTTTTTGGTCTGTCAGCCTAACACACATCTTCTGATGTCAATGGCATTAAATAGTTAAAGCCAAAGTTATTTTTGTATTTTGTCACATCCTGGAAGTGTATTTAGTTAGTTTTTATAAATAATGAAGATTGGCCTGGAAACTTAGGTTCGTAGCCATGATTCACTTAGTAGCAGTGCATGAATAAAGGTTTGCAGAGTTATAAAATTATTGATAGGAAGTATAGATAGGAAAGCAATAATGTAAATAATTGGGGTCTTTGGCATGTAAATAATTGGGGTCTTTGGCATGTAAGTAAAGTATGTAAGAAGTGGTTGAGACTTTTTTTCTCAAACTTTGGAGGTAGAGCTTCTTTACAGATTTGGCTGGGGTAGAACAGGGAGTTGAAGTAATCTTATCTGAGATAGACAAATAAAAACCTGAGCAAGTGCATTAAGTAAAATTCCTCTTCCAAAATATTGAAAGTTTTCAAAACCCAAGGAAGGTGAAGTGTCCAGTACTTCTGAGGGTAGGATCTTAGGTCACTAATGTGAGACAGAGAAGTGTGCAACTTTCTTGCAGGGGCATAAGTGAGATCCAGGTAGTTTTTGGTCTTTATTCAAATTATGCTGAAATGTGAAATTTTTCAGTAGCTTCTATATTCATTCATTAGTCTGGAGCATTCATGCTGTTTATCTCCATTTTGCAGAAAGCAGGAGACTGTTACTGTTTACCAACTTACTTATTCTAAATATGAATTTTTATACTGCAGAAGTTGAACATATGCATTGAGTCAAGGTTTTAAAATCATTACTCAATATTCTTGAGGTTTTGAGATTTTTCTTTTTTTTAGTAACAATTTTCTGAAGGGTTATAAAACAGTAATAAATTAATTTTATTTAAATGACTTCTATGAGAAGACAACAAACAGGCACACATATCCAGTCTGGTGTAACTAAAATACTTTACAATCAGTTTCAGATTCCCCTTTGCATTACATCATAATTCCTACATAGAAGAAGTTTTTGGGAAGTAATGATAATTCAGAAGTGAAACATAAAATTCCCTGGCTAATTATATTTTTTTACCATGATGTGGTGCAGCTCGTTGATAGGCAGGACTGGAAACATGTTTGTTTTGCTTTTATTTTTAAACTAAAGTTTCACAAAAGTGGAAGACAATCTGATAGTGTAACTTAAAGAAAAAAAAAAAAGAGTTACTACTCCCTAATGTTTCATCTTCTGGGGTTTTTCCCAGTTAAAGTAGTGATTGTTCCAATTTTATCATACTCTGAGCTAGTAATTTTTTCATGGATGAATATCCCAAAGTTTTCATAAGCAGACTACTTGGTTTGGAAGCACTGATTATTAATTTAATCACGTTTTTAAATCAGAAATGTTAGTGAAATAAGCAGCCAGTAACAAAGTTGAAATGAAATATATTGTCCAATTTTAGAAAAATACCCCCTGAGAAGATATCAAGTTTATTTGTAGATTAAAATTACCTTAAAATCCTTGGAAGGATGACTTCATACTTTTTTTTTTTAATATTACAGCTAAAATTAATAAAAGTAAGATTGGCATATTTTACAGTCTTCCTTAGTGCCATTATCTCGTAATATGAATACTGGAACATTTTGTGTTACAGATTTCTTTTCAGAGTAAAAGGAACATTTCTGCCCATTAACAGAATTGGAGGATTTTTTAAAAGTTGTGTAATATTCCTTAAAAAAAAACAGTGCATTTAGTTGCTACAGCAAATACAAATATACTCTAAGGCCTTGCAAAACAAATACCTGCCATTGCATGGTGATTCAAAGAAGCACTGCTGTAGGAAAGAGTAAACGAAAAAGTAACTTAGAAGAAGTCAGCAGCGTAGTAGTTTTGTAGTGCTGTGTTCATCTGTATGGTTCCACATTGTGAGTGTTGATCAGATAAATTGGTATCTGCCCATATTAAACTATTGGGGAGCATCTAAAGAGGGCAATGAGGATGGTGAAGGACCTTGAGGAGAAGCCATATGAAGGGAGGCTGAGGTCACTTGGTCTGTTCCGCCTGGAGAAGAGGAGACTGAGGACAGACCTCATTGCGCTCTGCAACTTCCTCATGAGGGGAACAGGGGAGGCAGGCACTGATCTCTTCCCTGTGGTGACCAGTGACAGGACCCAAAGGAATGGCCTGAAGTTGTGTCAGGGGAGATTTAGGCTGGGTATTAGTGAAAGGTTCTTCACCCAGATGATTGAGCTCTGGAACAGGTTCCCCAGGGAAGTGGTCATAGCACCAGCCTGACAGAGTTCAGGCATTTGGAGAAAGGTTCCTGGGCACATGGTGTGACTCTTGGGGCAGAGCCAAATACAGAGCCAGGAGCTGGACTCAGTGATCCTTGTGGTTCCCTTCCACCTCAGCATGTTCTGTGATTCTGTGATTCTCTTCCTGGCATCCAGCTCTGTGTTACCATTTTGTTGAGGCAATATGTAGCTATTTCAGTAGGAATGATTTATGCTTCATTCCAGCTGCTTGGGTTATGGGAATCAATTTTATTCAGGGATGAATAGAGACTATTGATTTTAAAGGGCTTTGTATCTTCTCATCACTTTTTAAGTCTCTTGTTTGGGTGCCCTAGGTTTAGGCACCTGAGTTTAAAATTAGTGTTCTAGATACATTTGCAGAAAGGGCCTGTTAGTATTGGTTTTTAGTTAATTAATATTTAGCTATTGTTTTTTCATTGATTGGTTTTTAGTTAATCAAGTTTTAATTGCTGAGCTGTTTTATCCAGGCAAAACAGGCAAAGTAATTCTCATCACTTCAGCATAACTGCAGCACAGGGTCCCAGGAAACTCCTGTGCTCTTTCCAAAAGGCTACATTTTGTCAAAATTTCTCTCAGGAAAAATGAAATCTCTATTAAGAGTAACTCTGAGTTTGAGTTTTTTAGCATTGTAACATGATCCAGACTTCACAATCAGTTTCAGATTCTCCTTTGTATTATGCCGTAATTCCTACATAGTAGAAGTTTTTGGTGTGTAATGATAATTCAGAAGTGATACATTAAATTCCATGTCTAAAATATATTTTTTTACCATGATGTGCTGTAGCTCATGGATAGGCAGGACTGGAAAAATGTTCGTTTTCCTTTTATTTATTGAGAAGGTATTGCATCATGCACAGTAATTTATTTTATTAAATTATATAACCCATTTGTGTAAGACTTGATTAACAAACGCAGTTTAGGGTAGAGCTGGGATTAGATTTCAGAAGTCAACTTAGTTTGTAGGTCAGTCTGTGTCTGGTTGATAGCAAAAGTTAATCAGCATGTTATCTGGAGATACAGAGACGTGGTTTTACTTTTTCCAAGCCTAGGTGTGATTCCTGACTTGTGCTAACTATGCTTGTCTGAATTTGATTAACACATCTATGGCTTGAGTCTTGAAAACAGCAGTTCTAGCTGTGGTCATATTCATGAGAGTATCACAGTAAACCTAAATTAAGTAAACTCTTCAGAAAAAAAATTTGTGCCAGAAACTTCAGCCAATAAGTATTTGTACGAAAAAAATGTGAGTGTATATATCCCAGACTGTAGCAATTGTGGTGAATGGTATTTGTACTGAATATGACCCAAGCATCACTATAAATTTCTGATTGAATGTCTTCAAATGTCTTTGAAACGTGGTCTTGCTAAATCCCATGGTTAAAATTTTGTCATGTTCCTCTGTCATAGTCTTCAAGAGAAATAAAGCTAATAAGTTAAGCTCAAGATAAGTTCAATAAGTTCAGAGTTCTCCCTCCAAATATTTGTGATTTTCAGACGTCTGTGTGCTGAGTCTTTTAATATTATTGTGACTTGGACAGGGTTGGCATTATTCAATTTATTGGTTTATAGCAGTTACCAAGCAGTGACCAGAAATGTTAAGCTAAGTGTTTACTAAGCATTCTTTAAGTCTTGGTCATTTGCAAGAAGGTAGCAATAGCAAATGCCTGTGATGCAGATACCATTGCAGTATTTCCAAGGTAAATCCAAATAAACAGAATAAAAATACCAGGTAAAGTGCTCTCCTGTTAAGAATCTGTTCCAAAAGTGCTGCAATTTCAAGCACATTCTGTTAGCATCCTCAATGCACTGGTATGATAAAAACAATTTTTTGTGACAACAGTAGCCTTCTAGTACTTGGCTACTGTTCTGAATCACAGTACTTGTTATAATTTTATATTTAACTAAATATATTTTACTTCAGTACTTTGCTATATATTTAAAGAAATGTTTTGTTATATATTTAAAGAAATGTTTCATAGTTCTTTGTCTATGAGGTTGAAAAACAGAATAATTTGTCTTCTTAAAATAACTATTTTAAATTTATATCTTTGTGACATAGCCACAAAAAAGATTGATTTGTTCAAAATTATGGTTTCCACCACGTGTTTGAGTGTTAAATGTGTGTATCAGTTTCAATTTTGATAGCCTAAATGAGAGTAATTCTTCCGTAATTTCCGTATTTTTTGTTTCATTTATTTTATGTAGTTGTCTTTGGCCAGATAAGTCATGTGATATTGCTAATAGCTTCAAATGTAGAGAAGAAAATGTGCCAAGTGGCACTTATTAATTAACAATCACAAACTAGATGATTATGAGAAGATTCTACTCAGCTGCCTAAGTAAGACAAATGCAATGTATTAATACTGAAAAAGCTGCTGTCCCATTATATTGCAAGTCTTATGTAGACACAGAAGCAAGGAGTTTCATATTAAGACTGTTTTATTCCTGTGCTATTATGGCTGTAAAATGTGGTTAAAGAAGTCATAAGAATTTATGATTAATTTAATCTCAGTTTACAATTGTTTCACTTATGTTTCAACCGAGGAAGTAGGGATTGAGGCTGCTGTAGATATAATTTTTACTATGCTGTGTTACACTAAATATTGTAAGTGTAACTTTAGAAAGCCTTAGGTGGACTGTTATGAAGCTAGCTAATTTTAATATGTACTTCAAAATAGACTGAATTATTATTTCACATTATTATGTGAAATACATGTTGTGTGTATATGTTTATGTCATCTCAGTTTATGTGTAGGGATTTTTGATCCAATTACTACATTGGCATTACTGATACAAGTGGACCCTTTCAACTGAATAGTTACTGAATATTGAAATGTTCCAAATATACTCTGTGAAATTGAATATTAAATTTTACATAATATCTTCACAGAAATGTTTTAACTGTTTTCTATTTTTGAGAAAATACTAAAATGTATAATCTCAATATTGTATGAACTTATGGCTTGACAAAGTTCATAAATTCTATTTAAGGCATATATACAATCTCTCTATTTTGCTGTATAGATGTGGACCTAAAAGATGGAAAGTGTTGTCCATGGCTGTAAAGTCATCTCCTTTTAAATGTAACTTTCAGAAGTTTATTGAACTCCACATCAATTACTCATGTAGGCTTAACTAAATGCAAGAATGCACTTAGAGTTTGGATTCTTAACAGCTGACAAAACTCATGAACAGAGCAGCTAAATAAATGAGGAGGGATATAAGAAGTAAAAAAAATAGAAAATTAAGAATCTGTTATAAC
>NW_005054324.1:224287-229474 GCF_000277835.1 Geospiza fortis
ACCAAAAAACAAACCACACACAAAAAATAATCAACAAACACAAAAATCATAAACAACACAAACCCCTCACTTCTAAATTTTCAGGTAGATTTTTCCCCTAAGTTTCACTTAAAGGACAAATTTCACCCCATCCTCCCACTACTAACACATGAGCCACAGTAAGAACCAATATTAAAATAGACTAAGATAGCTCTCCTGTTTTCTATAAATCAAAGATGTTCACATAAACAATTACCAGTTTGTGGCAGACTGCCAAGTGTTTATTTCTTATTGTAACTTCCAGTGATCGTCATGGGGATTGTCATGCTTTTCCCTCTTGGAATGCACATTGCAGAGTAATTGTGGTAACAGCTTATTCACAGCTTGTTAAGTCATATTTGATTCAGGGAAATATTTGGGTAAAACAGGATGTCTCCAACGTGTATTTAATGAACAGAGCAGACAACCAGTTTTCAGTACTATGGTAATAGACTTATTCATCTTGATTTAGGAAAATGACTTTGGTTAAATGCTGTCTGTGATTGAACACTCATTAAAACCATTCAAATGCTACATCGAATCATAGAGAGGCTTAAGTTGGAAGGGACCTTAGAGATCATCTAGTTCCTGCCCCTCTGCCATGGACAGGAACACCTTTCACCAGACCAGGTTGCTCAAAGCTTCATCCAGCCTGACCTTGACCATTTCCAGGAAATGGGGTATCTACAACTTCTTTAGAGAACCTGTTCCAGTGCCTCAGCACCCTCACAGTTAAGAATTTCTTCCATGTAATGTAAACCTACTCTCAGTTTTAAGCTGTTCCCCTTGTCTTGTCACTATATGCCCTTATAAATAGTTTCTCTCCATCTTTCTTGTAGGCTTCCTTCAAGTACTGGAAGGTTGCAGTTAAATCACCCCAAACACTTCTCCAGGGTGAACAATCCCAATTCTCTTAGCCTTTCCTCATAAGCAAGGTACTCTGTCTCTCTAATGATCTTGGTGGCCCTTGACTCAGTGAAAAGTTTGAGAAAATAATTTATTTTTATCTTCCTTGTGTTTAATAGCTTTAGGATTTTTCTATTCTCCCTTTCACCATTACAGATACATTGATTTTTGTGAGACTTTGGTAATAGTATTGCAAATGAGTGTCAACTACCTAAATTCTTTCCTCTGTGGTAGTAATGAGTATTATGATACAAATGTTCTATCTGATACCTCAATTAGTATTTAGATTGGACTCATAAAATTTCTTAAGTAACCATCATCTGTCTATCAGGTCAAAAATGTAACATACACATGAGGTTAGCACAGCCAGCATCGTGATTGACTAAATGATTCCTTTCTGATCAGCTGCTGCCTAAGAGGTAAGTGTCCTTTGGATTCAGGATTCTCGTGGGATCCATTCTTGTCCCTCCTAGCTACAAGGCAAAGTGAATCTCAAAATCTTAGCTTGTTCCTCTTTACTCATAACCCATTTTAAGTAGCTCTATGTATGCTCTGACCTTTTGTAGAAACTTAGTTGGAAAACTCTTGTTAGAAGCAAAAAACTTATGATCAAACATATCTTAATCTAACCACAAACATAAGCTAACACATAAGAAGGAAAGTATCAATCAGCTCTTTATTTCTCATACTATTAGAGCAATATTCAATCAGGTTTGCATTTTTAAAATGAGTAATCTTTCTTTTATCTATTGCCAGCAAGATAATATTTGACCTACAGCTTCCTCTGAGTTTTTGCTGTTACTGGCAAACAATTCTATATGCAATGTCCTCCCTGAAAAACAGGTGGAAATTGATTATTTTGTATAGAAAGCATTGCTAAACATTTTATCAAGATGTCTAATGTTTTTAGTAACTGAAAGTGTACTATTTTCAAATGGTGTCTAAGAGCCTGGTTTGATATAATTAGTCATTTGTGTTTAAATATTTTATTGTGATGCTATTAATCATGATCTTCTTCACTGTTTCTTTTCAAAGGAGCCACAGCACTTCTCAGGGTCAAGCATGTGTAAGTGGTGATGGTTGCTAATAGCTCAGTGCAAAAGGCACTATCAGTGGTATGACAGAAGTAGAAATTCAGAGCTTTCTCCTGCATAATCTTCAAATCCAAAACAGCACTAAATTAAAAAATCAGGGACAGATGTTGGTCAGAATGTTTAGATCACCATAAAACAAGCAGGGTAGATGTACATCTTCTCTTGAATTGACGGCATCCTTTATTTTGGGGAGATTTTTGTTTCATTTATACAGAAAAGCATTGTTTCAGACCAGCTATCCAAGTTAGAACAGTCCAGGGCATGACTGTTCATTGATTTCCTATTTGATTAAGAGTGAACAAAAAGTACAGAACCCTTTATTTAAAAATAGGCTGTTTGAAATCCTATTGAAGAGGATCAAGAAACGGGAAGCATTAGGAATATAACAGTGGTCCCTTGATCTGCCTCATTAGTTCAATGGTATTTCAGAAGTGGAGTTTTTAACAATATTGTTCCCACACGTTTTTGGAATTCTAATCAAAAGGTAAATCGATCAGCAGTAATATCTTGGATGTAAAGCTTGCAGTTTGAATAGCTAGCCAGAAATTGCCCATACTTTCCTTGATATATCTTTAAAACAATTGCTGTATGATGGGGTAGCAATCATTGCAAGGATAAGAGAACCTAAAAATATATTTTTTTCAGACTCATAACCATAAAACACAGTTGGACTTGTACTTTTTAGAAATAAAACTGATTTAATGTAAAAACAACTCAGAGTGACTTAATCTTGGGTATCTTTGCTTAAGAAACCAAGTTATTAATTGCACTTGGCAAATTATTAAGGCTTTCATCCTTAAAGCATCACAGAAGAAAGTATTTTGTGCCTACTACAATTTACTTTGTAAAATAGAAAGTTGGATTAATATACAATTACTGGAAAAAAATTATGTTGTAAATAAAAAATATTGATAGTTGTGAAGGTTATACACAACTTCTCAGTAGCATTGTTAACAGGTATAAATAGAAGCATGAGAGAAGTCAGGTTATAGAGTACTGGTTTTAATTAGATATGTTGTATTTTATGAAAAATGGTTGATCAATTTTTAACATTTTTTAAAAATGTAATTAGTCAAATGCAAGGATAAGAATGCATTTGAAAGCAGATTTTGTAGCCTAATTTTACCGAATGCCCTTCTTAGAAAGTATAAGTAATGGAAATATTAGTATGAGATGCTGTTAAAAATGACATAGTATAGCATAATTTCCCTTAATACTAAAGATTTTATTAAATAAAACTTTCAATCTTTTCACTTACAGGTCTTTCAAAGAGGCACTTTGTTTGACTTTGAAATGTGCTTTACAGTAGAGTCAGCTCTCTGCTGATATTAGGGGATTTAAACATGAATAAAGATCAGTAAGCACAAATTATGAGCGAATTCTGAATTAAAATACAGCAAGTATTGTGGTCACCATCCTAGCATGAGTGGGTTATGTTTGCAGCTTTTTGGTCAGAAAATATCATATTAGAGCCATCCTGAGATCTACCTCAATAGTTCCATTCCATTTCATTCAATTTATTTTTTCCTGTTCCTTTCTTATAGTTCTCTTTCTTTCCATTTTCTCTTTCTCTCAGAATTGTCATGCAGTTTATACTTGAAAAACTAACTGTCTGGTTTAAATCTTAGGAAGGTAGGGAGTTAAAGAAATGATCAATCAATCAAACAAACAAACAGCAAGCCCAAGTCACCACCAAAGACCCACAAATGGAAAAATGAAAACAAACAAACAAACAAAAAAAACCCCCAAACCAACAAAACACAGAAACTAGTTTGTGTGGTACCTGATTCTGCTTGGGACAGAAGACTAGGCTTTGCTTACTCTTTATTAAACTTGGTTCATTTCTAGATATATGGCCCTGTAATGCTTCTAACCACAGTTTTGCAGGATTGTTAGTACAAGAGTTAGAATGTATTTTATTATGCACTGATAAAAAGATTGATAATCCTGCTCTTTGTCATGCCATTTAGAATACCTGTCATGTCAAAAACAAAAAAGTAAAAAGTTATGTTAAAAAACTACATACATTTTTTTGCTTTATATTAGCTACTGAAAATTGCATGCATCCACTTTTGTATGTAGTAGGATGCATACTACTGTATTCCAAATCTTTCTTAGGAAGACATAGAAGAGATCATTATCTTTCTTAAATATATATGGATAGATTTACCTGTTTTGGATCATGTGGAAAAAAAAATAATATAAAAGCAGGAAGAGATTTTCTGTGTTACGAGGACTTTGAAGGTTCACGTGCAACTGAGTAGAATGCTGCAGTCCTTAGCTATAGATACAAGCAGTACTTTTAAAAATATTGCTTGGATGTGATGTGCTATTGTAACTATGTGTATTATTGGGCCTTAAAAACTTATTCAAGTTCTTGATCCCTATTGAGCAAGGCATTGTAGGAGTACAATAAAGGGACGGTTTGTTTCCTAAAGAGCCAAGAATGTTGTGTCTTTGAAGAGGTTTTAGTAATAATAGAAAAAAACAACTTCAAATACCCTCCAATATAACTGAATACTATTCAGCGGCTGTAGTGTCATCTACATTACAGTAGTGTTCTTTACACCACAGGTGATTTTTCTGGGGTAAGTCAAAACAATGATGTAAATCTCTCAAATCATATCTATTGTTAGTCAAGATAACCTTATGGTACTGTCTCTATCTGGACATGTTTTTATCACAACTGCTGTGCTAAAAAGCATTTTGTTTTTATGAGTTTTTATGATGTTTTCAGCTTTTTCTCCTTAGAAAAGTTCCTCACCTTACCATTAGCTTGGTCTGACCATGAAGAAGAAAATTACATAAATACACTTACTAGTTTGATTAGAGGACAACTTTCTGGCAATAGTATGGATGACTCAGATCGTGTTTCCTTGCTGTCAACCCTTTCCCCTGTTTTCACATAGTGGTTGAGGCACTACATAAAAGGCTGTGGTTGCTGTGCTGTCAGAGATGGTAGGAGCCCTATCTCTGTGCCTCACCTTGCAGGTTTGCTTTCACATTTACTTTTTGACTTGCTTTTTCTTCAGTTTTTCTGTTCTAAGGAGCCCTATTCACTCTTCTTCCTGAAACATTGGCCAAGTTCTGATGGCTCAGTCTTTTTTCCTGCTTAAGGGAGACTTTTTGTGATGCAGATGACAATATAAACACAGCTCTCCTTGCTGAA
>NW_005054324.1:229503-234566 GCF_000277835.1 Geospiza fortis
CTGAACCGGGCATTGAAAACTGGAAAAGCACTTTCCCTTTTTCTCCAAAGATATAATCTACTATTAGAGAATATAACACTTTCCAAGCTGTGCAGGAAAAAAAAAATATGTACCTTTTTCTCCATAGCATGGGAGATATGAGTAATGCCTCTATCCTCGTTATGTTCTCCTCCAACTTTCAAACAGCATAGAAGGGGCTATGTAAATGAAAAAATAACTTAATAAGAGAGAAGTATTCCTTCCTCCATCTTAAACTCTTAGAGAAAAATCCTAGTCTTCAAAACTGCTGGTGCATGCTTTTTTGAACTGATACAATGTGCCAACTTCATGGAACAAGTGGTAATGCTTATGATACAAATACAATGGTGATTTTTTCAAATAGCATTACCTAAGCCTAGTCAAGGTAGCAAGGCTCATGGCTCACAGCTGAAGGAGGGAAATTGCTTCATTAGAGTACCAGTGCTTCTTGCATGTACTGCTAAAGAGAAGGGAGCATTTTAATGTTCGAAAAGAATTATAGTCATCTTCTCAGCAAATTTAAGGAAGCACACTATGTGTCATAAACTCTGTACCTTTTTCCCAGTTACCAAAACACCAGTGGTCACTCATGGGTTATGTATGTTTTATTGCAGAACTACACAGCGCTGAAGTTTGGAGACTTTTTTTCCTCTGAAAATGTAAACAATTAAAAGAATTCCTAATTCTCCAACTGTTACCTGTTAACAGTGTTTCTAAATCTCACCTATGGTCCAGGTTAGCCAGTGATTGGGTGGCTCCTATTTCCACCTCTTTCCTTTTGAAGTTTGCAGTATAAGCAATCCTTCATTAATTTTTGTATAAGGCTAAGGAAAGACAATGGGTTTTGGTTTTCCTATTAACAGACCTAATGTTTTTTTATTATCTCTGTGTTGAGTTTGACATGCCATCATTGGAAATGCTTATATCATGTTAAGATGTACTGCAGTTAATATTCATGAAACCACGATAGTTGATTGCTAGTGGAAGATACTGATTAATATGTAAAAAAAGGTTGTGTACCTTCAAAAAACCCAAACTATCTAACTATAGTTAATGCTTCAACACATGCATTGTGTTAACCCTCACCCATGTCCTGGATTTTTTTTTCCCCCTAACTTTGAAGAATTCAAACTATTTCTTATCTCTGAAACACCTTTTTCTTCAAGGAGAATTTTGGTCACTTCTGTATCCTTTTCAAGGTTTTCTTGTTTCTGGGGATACAGGAATTTCAGGTGATTTTTTCAAAGAGCATTACATAAGGCTAGTCAAGGTAGCAAGGCCCATAGCTTGCGGCTCAAGGGAGGAAATTGCTTCATTAGAGCACCAGAGCTTCTTGCATGTACTACTGAAGAGAAGGGAGCATACTGAGAACTATCTCAACCATGCATTGACAAGCCCGGTTTTGCAAGTTTACCAGAAAAATCTTCTTTTTAAGGAATAGCCCTTTGCCAGCCACCGAAGAAAGGGTTACCATCCTCCTCACAAGCTGCTTCAAGGCAAGACACCAGCATACTGCTTCTGCTCAGGATCTACAGGATAAAGCATCATAAACCAGCTAGGAGCAAATACATTTTCAGACATTTTCAAGCCCTACTAACTGCTAAAATGGTATTTCAGATATTATTCATATTTGTTCAGATGCCATTAGGTTCTGTGTGAAAAATCACTTCTGTAACACAGCTGCCTGTTTTACTTGTTTAAATGATGACTGGCAGGTTTTAGAAGCTGGGTTCAGAGAATCATGGAAACAAATTGCATACCTTGCTCACTGGGCATTCAGCCTGTAAATTATGTGAGGTACGTACTCTTTTTAAAATCAATAGCAAAAAATATACACAATTTGATTAAATAGTATTGTATATTCATTAAAGCTATTTTTTGTAGCTGAAAGCCTTCCTGCTGGAGCTCACAACAGAAATGTTTGTTTGAATCCTAAACACTGTGATTTTCCCACTTTTAATTAATGGGATAAATTATTATTGTTATGATGCATTGGTTTTTTTCATAGTAGAGAAGTGTTTCTAGTTCGACTAAATTACTAATGCTCTGACAGCAGTTCTTGTTCCTCCTTTGTTGCTTCTTATTTAAGAAGTTAGTCCCTCAGTCTTTCAGCCGAATAGAGAAGTCCATATTATATGATTTAAATGACCAGTCACAAAACACAAGTGTCTCATAAGTTATCTGTGAAACCAATTCAGCAAAGACTCTGTAGGTTGGAATTTGTTTTCTTAAACTATCTAGGAAATCCTGGGTAATGGCGTATGTATTGGTGGACTGGACAAGCAGTTTTTGGTCATCAGACAGCATTATAACATAAATAACCAAATGAGTGTTAGCTGTGATTGATCAAACAACAAGAAGTTCTTAGTGAATGTTATAATTCATTTACCTCTTATAGTTATATTTAATAGAAAATACAAATATAAGTAATTCATATGCACTGCTATCAGCCCTGCCAGTTCTTAACTATTTTCTGAAAACAAAACCACTTCGTTTTAAGTCAGTGTGTGAAGCAGTAATGTATATTCACTTATATAACCTGTGTTTTACTCATGAAACAGAAAAGCAAAAGCACTCCTAGCCCAGTAGCTGTCTGGGTGACATTTCCAGCCATACAGCTACTAAAGTGTTTTCTTCGCTAGCCCTTCACTATTCACTAGCTGTAGTTATGGCTCCGCTGTGTTGTAGTGGTTATCACAATATTTCGGTGCTGGTGCTTTTAGCAGGATACAGGTTATCAGAGATGTTGTTTATACCTGTGAAAAAAAGCAGTGTGGGAGCTATGCCTCAGATTTTACCTGCTGTTAAAACTGGATGCAGCCATTAGACGGGTGGTTATATACTGTACCTTTTGCTGGAGTTTTGGGGAGATGATAACCAATATATGCAATTACATTGCCATTCTGACCATGCATTTTTCAATCTTATCAACATTTTTCAATCTTAACAACATCTCCTCTCCCCTCAGTCTTTTTGGTCATAATAATCTCTTAATTTCTTTTTTAACCATTTAACTTCACTTTTTCCCAGGCACTCGATGACTTCATATTTTTTCCTTGTTTGTATCATCAGTGGCCCTCATATTTTCTAAAGATCATAGACAGTTTTTACAGCTATTTCAGGAGCTCTGCTCTGTCCAGTGTTAGTGCTGTCCTGTTCATTTGCAAATCTTTGTATATGGTTTTTAGCTTCTTCCAAAATGGAAGTTTCTTAGATAATTCTGTATTTCTTTAACTATTTTTCAGAATTGCGCTTTTGCCTGTACATTCTTTGCATTAGCCAAACCCTCACATCCTAATCTTTCTGCCTTTGGAGGACAGTTTATGATCTGGCTGCATATTACTCTTCCCTTTGGCCAGCTATACCTTGTGCAATATTCAATTTATGCAATAAACCTTATACTTACCAGTATAAGTAATAAGACATACTCCATAAGACATACTCCTTCTGTAGCTTTGACCTTGGTCTCTTTTTTCTAGCTAGTCAGTTGACTTCCAAGGAGGATTGTGTGTTCTTCCTACTTGATGTTATTTGGAGGAGCTATCCCCATATTCCCAAGCTTATGTTAAAAGCTTGGAGCAGATCTAGACTACTCTTCCTTCTTTGTAAAGGTTTTGCCCTGCAGGCTGAAATTGTTAGTGCTTTTTATCATGACAGTTTAATGGCAGCTTTTGGTACTATTTGTATGTGGTTTTTGAAGTTCCAATTAAAATATTATGGGCCTAAAATCAGGTGTAATTCAGTAGTATTAAATCATCCTAACCACTGATAAACTTGAGACACAGAGGTCTGAACTGAGTGTTTTACAAGTCTCTGTTGGGTGTAACTGTTGCACCTTTGTAATTTTCTTTAGATTAATGTTGTTATCAAAAAATTCAAAAGTTTAAAATTATGAAGAAAATATGCTTGCTGCTTGTACAGTTTCATACACATCTTAAAATCAGCATAGCAGGTATTCTCTGCTTTGGAAAGAAGAGGTTGGTTGGGTTTTTTTAATGTGAATACTAGTGTGATTACATTTAGACTGCAATTGTAGATATGGTTCCCAGTTGGCAAGGAAGAGTGTAAGATTTGCAGGTTTGTCTGTGAGTGTGTGTATGTAGGGTGTGCACACTGTTTGCTAACACCTTTGCTGACAGCCGCGATAAGCTGCGGGGCTGGCGAGAGAGGTCACCCAGCAGAGGCTGAGAGGATGAAAGGTCGTTTTATGAAATGCAAACTGAGAAGCTATAATGTAAACAAAACTGCTCTCAAAGAAGTACTGTTTCCTGCCTACATATACACAACTTTATACTTTTAGGCTGTAGTCCACACTTCATGCAATAAATAATCACTCTGTTTCCATCTGAACATGAACAGCAGAGAGGGACTCCTGGTCTCCCCAAGATCCATTCTGCCCAATAATTAGGTCACCTCTAGGTCATCTTTTATATTTGTAAAATGAAAAGTGAATCGTGGTTTAGGAGGTTTGATAAAAGCTGTGAGATTTTCATTATTGAGTATTTCATAGTTTTCTGCTGTGGCATATCCAGTATCTCTCCTTTTGACTGGTGTTAGGAAGTACCTGCTGCATTGAGGAAGTAGTGAAAACCAACTACAGAGATCCTAAATAGTAAAAAACCCATAAATGTTTCAAGCAAAGTTCATGGGATGCTGTTATTTTTACATTCTGAATAAGAAAAGCAGCATTTCAAGTCTCTACTATATGTGAGATATATATCTCACAATGTCTATGTGATTTCAGACATTGACACAGTAAAAATAGTGGTAAAGTGGTAAGCCCAAAAAGTTTCTGTGATGTTGGCAATTGTTACTGTCTCTAAAGAGTAAACAGTTTATTTCAGCTCATACAAGAATTACTAAGGAATTAAGTCTGTTTGAATTCAACTAAATCAATGTTTCACTTTTTTCCCCTGGTCTGTAAAATAAATTCTTTATTCTTGATGAGTATTTCACTGAAAGATCTGGTAGGAAAACTGGAACCTTTGTTAAAATTGGTGGCGATCTCTGAAAATCAGCGTTACTGTCCTTCTCTCTCATCTCTC
>NW_005054324.1:234599-237099 GCF_000277835.1 Geospiza fortis
TGTAAATAGTCATCCCTTTTTTGTTCCTCTTATCTTCGGTGTTTTCCTGGCTTCCAAAAGACCATAATAACTCCAAGCATCCTTCATCTCTCACCTCTGCTTCCGTTTCTCTTGTGAATCCATCACTTCCTGTGTAACTTGAGTCTTTTCATTCTTGTGCACTTCTTGTCTGTAATCCAGCATGGTTTTGGACTACTTACGGGTTCCCAGTACTACATCTTCCCTTCTCTCATTCTCCTACAATCTCAGCTCCTGGATGGTTTTACCAAATCCACAGCTTTTAATTTCCACTCTGTCCTTAATGCCAGCTTTAATTGCTGATAAGTCCTTTTTTTTTTTTACGGCCACCTTCCTGGTCTATCCCATGTTACCCCATAAAAATCTACAAATCCATTATGGCTGTTGCTGTCTCTGAAGTTCATGTCCATGTGGTTGTGCAGCAAGTTCAGCACTGGCTAATCCGTGTGTGGACTGAAACTTGCATTTATAGCAATTTGGAATGCTTTGTTTTTCCTTGCCTTCTGCTCTTTCCTGCTGTGTTTTTGCCTGATCTTTTTATGCCACACATGCACAGTGTCAAATCTAATGGGGCCTTAATTTAGGCATCTACATGTTACTGTAATTAATTAATAACTCCATCCTTTGTTAATTTTGACAACTGCTAAGAGGCTGAAGGGCAATTGTACTGCTAACCATCTGTACAAATGCAAAAACGCAAAAGACTGAAGATTGTCCATGGAAAGCGGGTTCTGCAGGCTGATGCATTAGCAGGTAGTGAACTGGTCTGCAGTATTCAGAAATTCATTTTTCCCTAACAGACATTGCCTCTATTTTAGGGACAAAAAAAATAGTACTTTTATTATGATATGAAGTACCAGTAACCTTCAAAAGCATGCTTGTGTGAACCAACTCAAGGATATTGAAGCAGGAGAGCCAACTCAGTGTTCAGAGCAGTAAAGTGGAAGAGCTCTTCCTGTACTGAATAAGAAAGAGAGGAGGACATGTCTGTGCCTTTGACTTCAGTAACAGGCTTCCTTACTCAATAGCTATATATTTGTATTTATGAGCTTTCTGAGTTCCTTCTGAGTCTCCCACGTGATGAGTTTTCTTACTAAATCAAAATAGAACAATGGAAATTTCCTCCTCCCCTTTAAATAAACATTCAGTTAGATTAATCAGTTTGAATTTTATTTGTACCTTAACAATGTATTTCCTGTTTGTTGCACCACATAAAAAACTGTACTCCATCTTACATTGGTTTATGTGCTTACTTATCCATCAATGTTTTTTGAGCTCTTCAAATAACTCAGGAAAAGTTTTCAATTTTTTGTAATTTTTCATAATAACCTGGTTCCAGTGGCTTGATTGAGTAGACCAGAAATGACTTCATTCTTCTCCTTCAGAGAAATACTTAGATATAGACACTGGTTGTGATGATATACAAAGGCCGTCATGCTTATAATGTTACTTCATTGTCTCTTTGTACTTTACTCTCTGTCTGTTCTGCATCTGTTAATGTATTTTACTAGTCTTGTCCTTGCCTGGTAACCTCCAGGGGGGCAGAGATTGCTAATTTGTTCAGTATTTGCACAGGAACAGCGCAAGAGTTTTCTATTCTATGACTCTGGCATTCTGACAATAAAATGACAACAGAATTGCATGGAATCTTAGTTACAAAATATAAACCAAATTTGGCTGTTTTATGTGAATAACTTATACTAGAAATCATGCCAGAAATTAAATTTAGAATTTAGAATTTTAGAATTAGAGATTTATATGCAAGACAAAAAATTGAAACCCTACTTTCACCACAAAAAGGTAGAAAGTTCTCCTTTTTGGCATGTGAGATAAAAGACCTATGGAACTGGACTTGCATCTCAAAACATATGAGGAAGGTTCTGCAGAGCTCAAATATAAATAATAACTTTGAAGATGCTTTATTTGTATATTAATGCTTTGATTTCACTATAGCTGGATTTGAGAGTGAACAAAAGCTTCAAATTCATTTAGCAGCTAAAATAAGAATGTGTAGAAATACACAAACTTTTTTTTTATGAAAGGAAGACTTCAGAATAGAGTAAATAACTCAGTCATAGTGAAAAATAAGCTACATTCTGTCAGAGATGAGGATTATCACATAGATGATGAAATGATCTTTACATTTCCTTGTATGGTAAGAATAATTTAATTGTGCTTGCCTTGGCTTGAATTAGTTAAAGGGACCATTCCTTTGGCACATTTATCAATCTTTTTATTCTTTCACTTCCATAAATGCCTACAGGAACTCTCTATAAAAGGCAACTGAGTGAGCTTACAGTGATAAATTTTTCTTGTTAGGAGAAATTACGTTCACTAACTTGAGCTACTTCAGCATGAAATTGAAAAAGAATCATTTTGTCTTAATTTACATTCTTGATTCAATGAGAAAAATGTAGATTAGTCCAAGAAAACTATGTAGACATTGCTTTAAAAACCATATGTAAACTGAACTTGCTAACAT
>NW_005054324.1:242099-253823 GCF_000277835.1 Geospiza fortis
TTTAATTTCCGATTGGAGTTTTTTCTCCTCTTTAATGGTTTCCTTAGTAAAATAACAAAATAATGAAAAAAAAGAATCTGTTAGCAAGGTCTGTACCCCCTAATTGTTTCTGTATAATGCAAGGAGCAAATATCTTACTCTGCTTTGTGATTTTTATGATTAGCTGCGCTAAGTGTCCTAAGGGCTCTTCTTATCCTTTCTTATCTTAAAGGCCCTACTACCTGAGGTTTAATAGACAAACTTCAGTTTGAAGGAGAAGAGGAGTTTTTGGCAATATAAGAGAAAAATGGCCCAAAATATCAAATATTTTTTACACATAGCCCAATGATCAGAAAAGTGCTGTGAGGGCTAACTGTAACTTCCAACAGTTGCTGTGATGTGAATGAGATGTGAAAGATTCCTCAAGGCAGAAAGGGCTTTTTTTTATTTCTCCTTTCCCAAGGATGGCCACTAATTGCTTCGTCTCCCCATCCTACAGGTTGGAAATAATTGCATAATGATTACAAAATCCATTTTTGTCCATATCTCTGTTGTTCTTCTCAATCAATGCCTCTCCTGCTTCTTAAACTGGGCTCCAAAATTTTCTCAGAACATCAGACAATATCTTCTTTTTCCTTTTCTTTTTTTTCAAGATGTGCAGAGTGCATCAAGGATACAGTTTCAGTTTGTACTCCCTGTACTGTGCCAGGATATTGTGTCTCTTGTCAGTCAGTCGGTGACTTCCTAGCTGGAAGCCACAGCCTTTGGTGCACTGCAAGTGCAAACCAGGGTTAAGTGCCTGGAGCTAGCCAAGCCCTTCAGAAATGTTCCTTAAAGCCAAAAAATAGTTTTAAAAGATGAAAACTGCTCTGGGAGGCCAAGTGTTGAATCTAAAATGCCCAGCAAGTCCAGGGATATCCTCAGTTCCTTCTCAGAAGAACCTGAGAATGGGTAACCTGATTTATTGAGATACAGGCAGTCCTTTCTGTTGATCTGAATTATTCTAATTTTCCAACAGCTATCCAGTATTGGAACATGCAAAAAAAGTATGAAAAAACAACACCTAACTCTATTTAAAATTTGTTAATGCATTTTGATTGTTAAAACCCAGTGAGAAATCTGTGGCCAAATGACTCAAAAAACTCCAACAGAAAACTGTTGGTAGAACCTGATAAATAAGATGCAGAAAAGGCAGATAAAATGTAAAAAATCAAAGTAGAAAACTTCATTTAGAGTCAAGGGTGCTTTTCTTAAATGGTGTGGAAAGCAGAGCTATCCTCTTATATGATTTTTTTCCTAAATAGTAAGGGACAAATGATAGAACTTGGCTAAATATGTGGGAATTATGGGTTATATTATTTCATTTTTGCTACTTTATATTTAGTCATTTATCTTACTGTTTTAGCAGTTTGGACTTGAAAGGTAATTTGTTAGGAATTCTAAGCATTTTATGCATGCTAAGCACTCTTAAAATTGGGAGTATTACTTTGATCAAAAACTTGCAACTCTGCTTCAAGAGTCACTGAGGAGCCAGCTGGCAGAACTAGGCATAGCCCTATTCAGGGCTATTAATATTTATCATTAATCTGATAGTAAGTTATTAAAGCCTAAATGTCCTATTAAAATCTAACCATCCTGTAAGTCTGTAGTTTTTTTTCTTGTTTTTTTGCTTTGGTTGTGACATATTTTAAGAATGTAAGAATACTTTGGAAAGAAAACCTGAGAGAGTGTTCTATGTGTTTTGTTCATTGCAGTTTTGGACAGAGGCAGCCATGGTTACTATTATGAAATTTGATGAAAATAGGTTTGGTTTCCTTTCTCTGAAAAAAATCTCTTGATATGTTTCATGATACTTTAAATGATTTGACATGCTTCAATGTTTGTTCTATTAGGAAAAACAGTGGAAATAAAACTTCTAACAGAAACCAAAAGAATTCAGGAAGAATTCATTCAGAAGTTTTTGAATATAAATAGTCTTTTCATTTCACTCTCCTTTCTTCTAACAATTACTTCTGTATATGTCAGGGCAGACCCAAATAATATTCCAAACAGACTGTTTGCTGAACAACTCTATGATCCCAACTCTGTCTATTTATTCAGTTTGTTCATGTCTCCACCTCCCATAACCATGATATTACACTCTGGTTAATATTTCTTTATTACTTACTGTAATATATTTCCTTTTCTTGTTTCTTTTCCCTTTTTCTGTATCAGGGGGTAAGAGTTCTTATCTAAAAAATGATGCTTTGGTTTACTCCATAAATATCTGTGTTTGGCATATTCATTGGAAAATTGATGTAGCTGTGATTTTTCTCCCACACAATGTAGCTTCAAGCTCAGTCTATTAAGCTACTTTATTTCAGATAACTATTTTGATATTGAGATCTTGCCTGATCCTGCCATTGAAGCTGTTCAGCTGTTGTCACTGATGTGGCATTTCTGTTTGTAGGTCTGATGGAAGCTTAGTGCCCTCAAGTGATGCAGTTTGTATTGATCTTCATTGTTTTCTTATTGACCCAGTACCCACAAACAGAAAGATTTCTGTATTCACTTCTTCTCTATTTCTCACCCCTTTTCTGAATTGAAGTTAAAGGTCTCCCTGACTGTCTTGGATATTTAGTCTAGGTGTGTCTCCCCACATTTCCAGGTTTGTCTCTTTCATTTTATTTCCACATTGCCAAAGATCTATAGTATGTGTTAGAGCACCCCCTGCCTACTGATTCTTCTTTGACCACTGTGTGTTTCAAGATCTCATGGCAGAATAAATTGAAATGTGAGGTCTTGTATTGAATGAACAGATTAAAAGAGCTGGTGCTGTTAGCTCTCACTTGCCATCTGAGACGAATTTCAGCTCAGTGAGTATTTCTTTCCTGTATTAAGCGGTAAAGTAAAAGCTGACCACTGTGATCACTGTTTTGAGTTTCAACTGGACAGAGTAAGGAAAAGCTCCTTGCAGCAATCTTGGCTAGTAGATAGTAACCAACCAGCCCTGCTGTGACAGAAAAAAAAGGAGCATGCTAATACACATTTCCCTTCCAGACTACTGCTCCAATCTCCATCAGCATCCCACTAATTTCTTAATACAATAGGCAAAATATGATTGCAAAAGGAAACTGGCAGAGCAGTAGAGATTTTTCAAATATATTGTGTTTCCATTACTCCCTAGTTTAATTCTTATTTTTTCCACAGACCCTCATTCATTTGTTAATTCAATCTCTCACTTGTTGTGAAAAATGATTATTCAGGAATGTCACATATTGCTTCCTATCTATACAATAGATGAGCTATTGAAAGATGAGGTTGTATAAAACATTGGTTGTGGTTTTGTTGTTTTTTGCTTGTATATATCATCTTAGATTTTACCACTAAAATTTCCACTTACTAGTCACTGGTCCTGATACAGGAAATATGAGGAGATGCAAGTCTCTATTATTGGGATTTCAGATTCAGCTATCATAATATTTTTTTTCTTTATTTTTTTTCATTATGAAACATAACTGGAAGCATTTCTTTAGAAAAGTGGGCAGTATTTAGCAATTAGTAACAGTGAATTGAGAGTGGGATCCTTGCAGCATAAACTAAGCAGTCAGACATAAGAGAAAATGAGATTTTCCTAAATAAAAAGATGTGTTCTGACTATAAAATTGGACACCAGAAACTCGTATCTATTACATTGCCTAGCTGAACAGCTATAAAGTTTAACATGTAATATAAGTAAGTAAACTTGAATTTAGGATGCAGTTAAGAGGTTGAAGAGATTTGAAGGTCATGCCTTATTAGAATTGTCACACATATTTTTTTAGTAACAATAGCGCTCCTTGTTAGCCAGGTTTCTCACGTAGATTTGTATTTATACAGAATTTTGAAGCTTGAAGTATTCCGCTAAAGCTTTGTTTGTTATTCCACCTACAGTCACAGAGCCCAGAGTTGTGCATTGTGCGTCAAAACATATTCCATTCTTTCAGAGTTCTTGGGGAGGAAATACGATGTAATTCATTATGCCCTGAAGATAAACAGTACCTCTTGACCTTTTCAAGAAAAGTTGCAATATTTTCTTATTCCAGAATGTAATATTGTACTGAGCCGATATCAATGTGATAAGATAAATGTTTCCTTTTCTAATGTAAACCAGAGTGCTCTACATTTATATAAAAATCTTGGGGGATACCCAAAGCCTCCAGATAAAAAGGGGCAGCTTGGCTATTGTAGGTCTGCATTTTTGAATTCTCAGTCTCAAAGCACAAAGGGCAAACTGTAGCTAGGCTTGAAGACGATGGCCATTTTTCAGAATGAACAGATTTTTGCATTGGCCTGTTTATGATCCTCCTAAAGAATTTTCAAGCAAATTTTAAAAAGTATAGAATTTGTTACCATTAAAAAAGAAACCAAACAAAAACCCATAAAAATAGAGATTACCTGTCTTTCTTCTCAGTACAGGATCTTTTGAGATGTCCCAGTAGAAGCCTGTGAGTCAGTGCTACTCTATATGTAGTTAAATTGCTTTTTACAATACTCGGTATTTCAGGAAATGAAAGACTAATGAGGAGTATTGTTTTATCTCATTTCTTTTTCTGCATTTTCTGCTGCTGTTCAGAGCACAGTCTTCTTTAGTGTCTACTCTTTATTTCTCTGTTGCATTGCACTTGGCATGTTTCTGATTGATGAAGTCGCTTATGTGCAAATGTGGTCACCACTGAAGAGAGGGCTCTGAACATGGCACTTTCAGCTTCCTTTCTGCATGCAAGGCAAAACATATTGAAAGGCAAAAGCATATTTGGCTTCATGGACTTAGCCCAAGTGTTAGTACAGAGTCCTAGTCTCTTTCCTGGCAAATCTCTCTTCCAATGGCTTCATTGATCTTTATATGTTAAATGCTTTTTTATGCAGATCTGCTTATTATGTGGCGTGTAAAAACCCTGTTATTCATGTGTATTCTATTCAAAGAAAAGAGTGGCTTTAACTGCAGCTACTATTTTATATAAAATGACATATTTTAAAATCAGTTGATTGCTATTGCTTCTGCTCTTACTGCGTTTGGGACTTCATAGATATTCTGAATACTTACTACTGTAAGCAAAATAATACTGTTGCACTACAAAGCAGTAACATATTTGAACCCCTTCAGGCTGAAAGTAGGACTATTCTAAACATTCTAATCACAGCATATAAATTAGATTCAGCAGAGATTAAAATACAGGAGAAAAGAGTAGTTAAGATCAGGAGTAAGAAGAAATGCAGTATCATTAAATCCATCTATTTTACTTATGTATCATGTTAATAACTTTTTTTTTTTTTTACTTTTTGTTTATTATTTTTTATTTATTTAAACCTAAGGAATAGTCTTAAAATCTAAAGACAACATTTGGAAAGATTAAGGTCAGTATTAGGAAATTACTGCAAAAAGTTTTGAGAGAAGACTTTTAAGTTCTTGAGTGAAACAGAAGCATGAGTGAAGATGAGACCACCATGTTGGGCAATGTAAGGAAACCCTTGGAGTCACCCAGGGAAGAAGACAACCATAATAAAAAAAGGAAGGCTGACAGATCAGAAGAAAAAAATGTACACAAGGTTTTTTAGGGGGTCACATTGACTAGGACTTCAAGAATAAAGGATTACATTTTGGTTTGAAAACAAATGGTCTGTTCACCAGGGAACTAAGTAGAACATATGAACTAGATGTTCTCTACCCTGGAAAAGAACTGTTTGTAAACTGATGAGGTTTAGAGGCAAAGAACTTGGATACTGTGTTAGCAGATGTACAATCATGCATCTTACTTAGATACTGTTCTCTCTTTGGTCCCGACATTTAAGACAGTTCCATATACCTGCTGTAAAGAGAATCCAAAATTTCTTCCAGCTTAAATATAGTTTCTAGAATATATTTTTATATTTGTGCATTCATTTATTTGAAGTTTATGCAGTCTGTATGCCACAGTAAAAGAGCACACTAAGGCAGAAATGGTATAAATGACTCAATGGTGTTTACCACTCAGTCTTCTTATCTGCTGCTTATCTTCTTGCTCATTGTTGGGGATAGTTATATGATCTGTATCAAATTCATTCTGCAGCTGTCAGTTCCTGCAAGCATATAACTAGGCAGGTAAGATTTCTAAAAGGCAGATGGCAACATCACTAAGACAACTACTCTAATTGGCATAATCACTACAAGAAATGAAGAGTAAAAGAGCATGAAAATAGAATTAGTTTTGTACCCCTTAAAAGGAGGCAGTGACAGACTAGCATTTACTAGTTTCTGCAGCTGACTGTACTGAACTTTCCCTGAACATAGAAAAAGTGCATTGTAATCTCCAAAACCATCCATCTGGCATCTTCCATTAACATTAAACAGAAAGGAAAGAAAAAAAAAAAAGAGGGGGATTGTTGTTGTTCAGAAACATTTATATCTGACTTGAGAATTCTACAGAAATGTTAGCCCTTGGTGGAAGGTGCCCCAATCAAATTAACATCTCTGCACCCTCCATTCTTGTCTTGTGGCAGAATGAAGCTTGTCTGTGCCTTGAATTTCACTGTCACCTTGCTTTTCTTCTTCACTAGACTGAAGGGTTTTAAATCTGTCTGAGGTCGAAAAACTTTTGGATATTGCTTGAAATTAGCTACAGTGTTAGTAGACATGAAAGATTGACAGTTGAACACCTATAGTAATCAGCAAGGGCAGGATTTAATTGCAGCTAATTTTTACTGGTTGAACACCCGTCCATATAAAGATATTTTATATTCAATTATATTTATAATGTTCTGGACAATCAACATATGGTAAAACTTAAAAGTATAAGTGTTTAATTTAACACAGATTTGACTTGTCCCTTCTTCCTTTGCTTGTCAGGAGCTTTTATTCCTTTCTGTATAGGAAACAGTTTCAGAAATGCAACTCTGGATACAGGACCAGATATCTTCCTATGTTTACTCCTACTAATTATTGGAATTTGAGGATGCATTAAAGGCTGTCATGTGAGATGTTGAATTCTGTTTCCAAAACCTTATTTTTACTTGAGAAATTCAGGAAGCTTGCTGAAGCTGTATTACAGTGTGTATGAATAGATATGGCTTGTGACAGGTTAGATACAACACAATAATTTATGACTGTGTGAATGTACATTGCTAAATCCCCTTCTTTTCTCTCGAGTAGAAACTTTCTTCTCCTTATCTTTCATTTTTGATTTTTATAAAACTATGTTTTTGAAGCTTTAGGTGTCATTGTTTTGTGTTCTTGTGACACCTAATAAAAAAATTCCAAACTGAACCAAACTCAGAATTCTGCTAAACCATATATAATATGGGGTAATATTTTTTGCAAAACTTAAAAAAATATGTTCTAGAACAGAGATGAAATAAGGAGTTGCAACAGAGGCTTGTAGTTCTTAAAAATGAAGAAATGTTAAGAAAACTTCGAAAAAAACCTACAACCTGGAAAACAAATGCTCAGGTTGCTACCACTTGCATTTGGCAAAATTTCAGGAATCACTTCTTCCAACAAATTTAATGATTGGTAAAGGTGAGAATTCCTGCGGGCATTGCTCTTAGGGTTTTTTTGAACTTTACCTTTGTTGCAAAATATCTATTTTGGAATGCTATTAATTCACATCTAAATAATTTTAAATGGGGATCCTGCTATATCTTGTCTTGCAAGATGATGTAAGAGCTTGAGTGAATTTCATGTGTTCACATTTCAAAGAATGGGACCTACTAGGTCACTTTGGAGTCTACCAATGTTTGTTATAAAAGAGAGACTATCTATACTACTTAAACTGTGTCAGACTAGTCAGAAAAACACATGCTTTGAAAAATTAAGGATGTCAGTTCAAGTGAAATAAATTTTTTTTCTTGAGTAGCACAGTAATCTCTAGTCACTAAAATATCTATTCTCAATGATATTGTGCTGGCCTGATTTTTATACTCTGCCTACCATATAAGTCTTTTAAAAGACTAGTTGGGAAGAAATTTTATTTCTCTTCAACATTACTTCCATTGTTTTTATTTTGCTGCAATTCTCTTTGCACTTGTAAAAAAATTATAAAAAATTGTCCTTAATGTACTGTTTTTAGTCCTTTTAGTCTTTCTGTGATTCACCTTTTCTTCTTGTGTTTTATAGCAATGAAGGTATAATGCAGTTTTTCTTCAGAGAGGCCAGAATCTTCCCAAATTCTGATGCAGAAAAATCTAAAGAAAAGTACTACTGATGATTCCATGTTTTAAATGCATTCCTAACATTTTTCATTTTCACAGTATGCTTTTCCTGAAAAATCCCATTTTCATATTATCATTAAAATAAACAAATAAAAGTATTCATAATATTAAAAAAACCCAAAACCTTAAGTGCTTGAAGCTGTATCTTTTTACTCTTTTCCCTTGTTTTTGTGCAAATGGCACGGATGATACACCAAAGCCTTTGCAATGCTCTCTGCCATCTGGCTCCAGAGTCCCAGTCACCTTTGCTGAATAACCTGCTTGCTCCTTTGCCAGTAGCAGATGGAGTTCAGTCCCAGCTTTGAGATCTGGGCACTCTTGGAGTTGGTGACTAACCTGAGCTCTGGAAACGACTTATTTTTGAGCCTTTGTCAAATTACATAACTCTGAATACTCAGTCTTAAGTGCCTAAACATGAGGATGAGAAATACTATCAACCATATTAGTATTTACAGAAATTACTGTCTGATACTATTCTTTGTGGATTTGATTGATGGTAACTCTGGAAACACATTCTTTGGATTCTTTGGGGTTTTTGCCACTGCTTCTTTAATGAAATAATTTAAGGTTTTTCATAAAACCATGGGTGTTGTCAAAATTTTGACTTTCCTCAGTAGAACTCATCCCAGATGCATAAGCTGTCTATATAAAACTGGTACTAATCAGCAGATACACCACTGGAGGTTCAGGATGCAGCAATTCAGAATGAAAGGAGTCTTGATTCCCCCACCCTGGAGTGTCTGCTCTTGTTTCTGACAACATTTTTTTTCCCAACCTGTACAGGTATGAAATTAAGGTTCTTTGACACTCTCACAAGCCATCCCAAAATCACAACCTGTCTGCTTCTGCCGCAAGAGGCTCCAAAACAACATTTGGCTCGAC
This sequence comes from Geospiza fortis, assembly GCF_000277835.1. NCBI lineage: Eukaryota > Metazoa > Chordata > Aves > Passeriformes > Thraupidae > Geospiza > Geospiza fortis. The sequence goes on from NW_005054324.1 coordinate 251,166, forward strand.
TGTTTTGACCACATATCCATGATCTTCACTAGTAAATTAAACACATGGACACTAAACTGAGCAGTTGGCACTGGGTGAGACACACGTGAGCTAATAAGCATTTTAGTCCCCAAAACTTGGATAGCTGCACCCAATTCTATAGTCAAATTGGTGCTTGGAAAAGTCTGACTGCAGAGCTGTGCCAGGGCATAGCTTGGGAGAGTGTGGGTCAGCACGGGTGAAAAATGCATGCCCAGAGCTGTACTCGCAGCTTGCTGGTGCAGAGAATCACATTCTCAGTTACTCTCCAGTTTTCAGCGTAGGTGAAGCCTGAGAGAGTTGGTAAAAGTGATATTGTTGTCATACCTTGTTTAGTAATGCACTCCCTGTTTTTTGTAACTCTGTTCATGAAAGTGTTTGCAGGGTCCATGTCTTAGTGTTATTAATGAACCTGGGGATTGCTGGAGAAGAGGGTGAGAACCTCTGACATTCATCTAAAATCAAAGATTGTTTCACCTGCTGGCAACAGCTCTTTCTTCAGGTAGCAGCATAAGCCTTATGCCATAAACTGTGCTCCAGAAAGTATTTCAAAGCCAGCCCAAAGTCCTCACATAAGATAGTTTCTCTCCTGTTTTTATTCTTCAGTCCACTGTCCTATGGCACAAGAAGATCCCTGGGAATTGCAGTAGATGAATAGGCATTATCCAGAAGGCATTCTCATAAAAGACAAGGCCTTCTCACTGAAAATGTTATAACACTATGATGTCTGTCATGTATTTTTTCCCAAATCTCAGAGATGAAATTATCTATGCTTTATCTTGCAAAATAAAAAAAAATCAATCTCTGATAGATTATATAAAATTTCTAAAATAAATTAAAATTTGCTGTAAATTGTAACACTGTACTAGTATTGAGATATATTGTCAGGAATAGATCCATGTTTTGTGTGATACTTGAAACTCATGGTATGAAGAAGTGATGATCTAGTAAGATAGATAAGTGTTCACAGAGAAGATGCACTGCATCGTGCCTAGTAAATTAAATTAAAAGGCAATGTAGTTACAGTTTGCTGAAGTTTAAAATGTACCAAGAAGGAAAAAGAAAGTATTGTAGGAAGGAGAATCTGGAAAATATTTCTAGGACATGAAATCTGAGCTCTGTGCAATGTGTAAAGAGGACTGACTTTAGAAGAGAAGGCTAGTGACTGAGCTTAGACCATAGTAAGTTGATGACATGACAGTGAAATGAAAAAAATAAAAGCTGATTATTAAGTTTTGATTTATGTAAAGAATAGTTGAAGGTATATATGGAGTAAAATTTATATTTAAACTTAATTTCCAACATATTTTGATCATGCACTAGATTGCAAGTGGTTTTTTTTATGTGCATGTTAGTGATAGTGATTATGTAATATATGTTGCATGGTTCAGAGGAGCTTTTCACAGTCTGATGCCAGAATACTGCTGTGAAGTATTACATGTTTGGCACCAGCATACCTGGGTGTGTCTGCTTTTACAAATGCATTTAAAGGAGATAATGCCCCTGAGCATATTCATGATTATAATTCCTTGATTGGCTTGCTGTTTAGGAACATTACTGTAGCTGCCAAGGCAGTATAAAAAAAGATCATTTTTTCCTGGGTGAGTCTGATTAAGTGTGATAGAAACATCTACCTTTTAATTCAAATGTCTAACCTGTTGCATTGCTCATGCATATTATTTGGGAATTCCTTGCACAGTTGCTATCAGTTCTCCAGCACCTAAATGCCCTGGGATTTGCAAAATATCTTTATTCCTCTTCTGCAAAACAATTTTAATAGCTTCAGGTCTTTTCTTTTTCATCCCTGCAAGTTTCTAATCATAAAGAATATTCTTCCTACTAGATGTTCTCACAAGGACTGAAACTGGGATGAGGAGCCCGAGGACATTTGCCTGTCTCTCTATACTTGCATTTTAGCTTAAAATTAAAGGTCTTTGTCATTTCACTCTTTTTATAGTCTTCCCTCTTAAAAGTCCCCAAAGTGGAGAATGCTTTCTCAGTAGCACTGTCTACATGGACTGTTAAGGCTACCCTTCAAAACATACAATTCACTTGCCAACTACAGCAAGAACCTGAAGGTTGGTATTCTTCAGAGACAGAGGTGTCTGTGTGTTGGATTGTGCCTTCTAGACCATCACAAAATGCACCAAAAAGTTAAAAGGTAGATAAGCAGTCCAAGAGAAGAGCTGAAATTGTAATAATTCAAGCAGGTCAGAGTAGACTGCAAATGCAGATAGCACTTATATGTTTTATATAAACATACGAAACATATATGTTTTATGCAAATATATAAACCAATTTGTGATCATGAAACAGAGGTTCCTCTGGTATCTCACTGTCCACAATGAGTACCAGGTTTTAGTGCTCAGAATTATTCCAAGGAGTTTAGATCAGACTTTTTGTTTTCAACACACTTCAGAACTATTCAGAGCTATTCAGAACTATTGCCCAATGCCAACATTGATAAGTTTAGTGTCTAGAAATGGGCTACTATTTGCATAATTTACTTTACCTCATATTAAGACAGGTTTTTACTGGTTTGTTTGTTTTTTTAATTGTAGACCAAACTCCTCTTCTGTCTCCAAAATATGGTTTCTCAAAAGCCTTGAAAGGCTGCAAATAAAAACAGGAATATATTCA
>NW_005054324.1:253857-270469 GCF_000277835.1 Geospiza fortis
AGTTAATATGGCTATTGTCATATTGCCTGTTTACATTCATGTTTATTGTTCCTTTTCCTAATCATTCTTTTATTGAATATGTTCCTGTTAGTTTAGTTTATGTTAACTGAAGTTTTAGAAAGCATTACAAAAATATCCATAAGGAAAAAAAAATACGTGCAGTAGGATTTAAGTTCAGCTGATTTACCTTTAGCAATATAGACTGATTTTTAATGCGGTTGAGATTACATGGTAACTTTGGATCAAATTAGTTCATTAAAAACATGGCCAAAAATGGATCATTTTGGTTTTGCTTTTTTTTCATTTGTGAAGATGTCTGACTTAAGTTGATCTAATGGTGCTTTGGACCCTCATCCTTGCCTTATTTTTCTCTCCTCTTCTTAATTCTCCATGTCAGCCACACATCTCTGTTTCTAGCAAGAATTGTAATTAGAAGAAAATCTTGTTTTCTGCTACTGTTGTGTCCATACTTGGAGGCGAGGACACAAGAATCCTGATCAGGATCTCTGACTACAGTTAGGGCACAGAGCATTTATTTCTAAGCCATCTCCTGTTCTGTATACACTATTTCTCTGTTCAGTCCAAAATTTCAAGGATAGTCTCATAAACACAAAAGTGGTCATGTAAGGTTGGAAAATTCCAAAGAGCAACTCTGTACGTGCAGCTCTTGCTGATCCTCCGCTGTTAGCTCACCATGGAAACAAACCATGCTGGAGCTTCATGATATTCAGTTTATGAGAACATGGTGTTATTTGAAATGTAGCAAGGTGTTAGACATCACAGTAATCCGAACTTGGCATGCTTTCACAGGAGCCACACAGTCAAATAAAACAAGGCTGTGAGACACTTCTAAAGATCTTCTGTGTCCCAGAGCAGAATTGGTGCTCTTAACTGTTCCTTAAGATGTTTCTTGAACAGGTTCAGTGATAATGATTTTGCAGCATGTACACAATTTATTGTACTCCTTCACTGCTCTACTACTGGAAAGTTTCTTTATAAATTTAATTAAATCTCTCTGGATTCAGTTTAAGGCCATTTTTGCTTGTGTTTCCCATGGAATACAATTAATTTGTTCTGTGCAAGAACTTGCTGATGACTGTTACATCCTAGGGTTGGGGTTTATTCCTGTTTTTATGATTAGACTTCTGCCATGCCATATGTTGGATATTCTCATTGACATCGTTATTACCATTCCTACCTGGCTACTGGTAAAATGATCCACCTCTTTGAACCATTGTGTCCCAAGCTGGGTACATTTCACTAACTGAGTCTTTAGAAGATTGAAGAAAGTATTGGTTTTGTATGGCACTTCTATTTTTATATCCCAGTTGCTTTTATCATAATAATATGACAGGATTTTTTTAATGCCTTCAATGCATGATTTTCACCACAGCTCTGTGTATTAAATTTAAGATTTCTTTAAATTATGCTCTTGTAAAAACTAAAAGTCAATAATTAGAACTATTAAAACTATTTAAAACATCCTTTAAATTTATAAAATCAAATGTGAAACCCCGTCATGGACTTTTTCTTCTCCACTGATAATCAACTGGATATTTCAGTAATGGCTTTTGTGCCTTCCTCCCATACACTAAAAGCTTGATATGACCATCTTGATAATATTTCTTTTCATGGTTACAATCTCACTCATTCCTCCAGACATGGATTTGAAGGGGCAGTGGTAAATCAAATTGTTATCATTCAAATATTTGGAGCCCTTTCAATCAATGGCTCTTCAATGGATATGTAATATCTTACACTTGGATTGGCTGAGAGAGTTTGATTAGTACAATTACTGTAATTTTATTTCATTTCGGTATCATGTAGATCCATTTTCTTTGATGGGTAGTTTTGGTTACTGGCTTGCAAGGAGGGTATCCAGATGAGGAATCTGTGCTTCTGATACTTGGTGTCAGCACTCCTTTACCAATGAGTGCAAATGTAATTTAATTGAAAATTAATTGTAAAGATAGACATATTTCATTCTGACTTCTAAATGGCTAGGGCTGTTTTAGGGTAAAATTGTTTTGGCATTTGTCCTTCACATGTTATTTTACCTCTCTGTATTGCTTAACAAAATTAATCAGTCCTCAGATCTGCCCTCTCAAACTTCAGGTTCTATTCTGGGAATCTTGCTGTTGGCCAGAACAAAATGTTAGCATGCATGCTTCCTTCTGGTTTATATCTACCTCACTTCTTGGTTTAGTTTATATCTTGGTGATGATTTTTTGTTAATAATTTTATTAATAATCTCCATGTTTAATTCATTGTCTTTAATTTCACGATTTCCTTTCAGATTTCTGTTAAAACTCTTGCCTTCTAATCACCTTCTAACAGTTGCAATGCTTCCGTTGATACTCTGTTTCTTTCCACTCCCAAAGTTGCTCTGAATTTTGATCTTAATACACAATGGGCTGCCCTTGATTTAACTTGCATCAGTTCCTTTCTTATTTATAAATTATCAAATAATCTGTTATTCTACGTAAGTCAACACTGCTTTGTTTCTGGCTGCTTTAATTGGAAGTAGGTTTCACAACCAACAAGGAAATGTCTACAATGGACAAACTTGAAAGAAGTCTTTTAACCAACTCCTCTCAAATCCTATGTATGTGTTCTACCTATATGCGTAATATTAAATAAACTTATAATAATTTCAAGAATTTTTTTATTTCTGGCTTCACACATGTGATAACTGCATGGATTTTTTTTGTCTTTGCCTGCACACTTAAATAGCTTTTTTATTTCAGTTAGCAGATTTTCATTGGAAATAGATCATACCAGTTTTCATGTGGAAATCTGGTATGTGCCACCATTACCACATTTTTTCATGTAGAACTAAGAGATTAGCTCTCCTGTTTAACTATTACATGTCCCAGTTTTTTAAAAATCACATCCCATGGAACAAAATGGCAGTGTCAGAATATTTGTGAGCTTGGATTGCTGTTTTTTTATGTGTGCACTGTTTTTTTTTTTTTTTTTTTAATTTAATAAATTAAATTAGTCACTGTGTAATGTAAGGAGTAGCAAAGAAGTAAGAGTAGATTGTTTGCTTATGTGTGTACAAAAAGAAAGTTAAGTTCAGGCATGTGGGATAAAAGAAAGGAGATTGTGAGGTTCAAGCACACCTTTGGTGTTGTGAGCCCCCATCTCTCCTAACCCTTGACATTTGTGTTCTTCAGCTGGTCTGAGCTTTGGAGAAAGCATTTGGATTTGCTGTCAGGCACCATGTTAAGCGTGGTCTGACATGGAGCCCTAATGACCAATGCAGTCTATGTCTACAGGGAAGATATTCCTGCTAATGCTGCCAGGAATTGAAGCATGGAACTGTTATGGGTGTTTTGTTTCTAGTTCTCGGTCAGTCAAATAATGGACAGGGAAAATTAAAGAGTTGTTTTTGCAGAAGCCTTTAGAATCTATTAAATTGGGTTATAGGGAGAAAAGCTAAATTGGCTTTATAAAATGAAATATGTAAACTGCTAATTCCTAATGCCCTGTATTTATTTAGCATCCTTCACACAGAAAAAAAAAAGGAAGACACTAAACAAAAAAACCTGCAACCAAACAACAACAACAAAAAATGCCAAAACAATTAGAGTGAAAAAAAATCTGGTAATTAACTATTATTTTTCACAAAACTAGTCTAATTACAAATCAGTCATGGTGAAATGAAAGGTCAATAACTACAGATGCATAATTTCTCTCTGATAGATTGCTGTTTGAAAATAGGTTTATGAAAATTATGTGATTAATTTCCTTTTATTAAACAGCATTATAAGACTTCATGTTGCATTTATCACTTTATTACTGTTACTTTTTCTCTTCAACTGAAAATTAGTCCTGGATAACATCAGGATAGAACAGAACTTCAGGTAGATTGAGGATCATTTCTTCTACTGGCATTTGTGTTGCAGGGAAGACCACAAATCTGAATCAAAATCAGAGCCTCAGTATACTGAAACTGACAGTATCAGCCTAAGAAAACAAACCACACACACACACACCATCACCCTTGCTGCTAAACAAGCAACCAACAGCAAAGTGCTTTTAGTCCAAGGAAACAAGAGCTATATCCAGACATATTCTTACGTTTTCTGAACTGAAGCACTTGAAGAATGTAAGTATGTAAGTTAAACTGTGATCCAGAATGTCTTTTTCTACTTGCCCCCAACCCTCAGTGTGCTCTGCTGTTTTATTTTGAAATTCCCCAGGCATGAAGAGTTGCTGTCCTGAACAAGTGAAGATTTTTCCCAGCCTTGGAAAAGCTGGGCAGCCTGGGGATCCAAGAACCAGGCAATCATTTGCACAAATTCCTGTAGTGTTAATGTGGCAGATGTTTTCAAACATATTCAGTGTTCACTTAATCCTGCCCTTAGGGCTGGGCTTAGGACCACATTTGGTGGGCACTACCACTTCTTGTCCTCCTGTCTAGCAGCCTAGTGGTAGGAGTACTTGGGATTGTAATACAATGTCAAAGACTATTGCCTCTTCTTCTGGAGCATAGTATAGTTTCAAACATTTGGATCTCTTCCAGATTAGTGTTCTACTACTAGGCAAGGCACCTTAATCTAAATTTAGAAGACAGAAAAACCTTCTTTTTGCTTGAGTATTGGCATAGTCTGATGTTGGGTTAATTGAATGAAATCCTTCTTGGGGAATATGTAGTTTTTTTAGGTAATATATTCCTTGAAATTGGTGCCAACAGCCTTAGCTGTCTGTTCTACTTCTATAGGCAAACACTGTAAAAATTGTTCAGTCTATCTCTTGTAAGTAAAATCAGACAGGTTGTGTGGTTTGGATTTCTGTTACGTACAGGTGGACTTTCCAGTGTGGCACATTTGTCCTCAATTTTCTTTGTGTGGCTTAGAGAAAAAAGAGTGTTTTTCACTGGGGAACATAGGAGTTTGCTTTCTCTATGAAGGCTTTGGAGAGACTGCTCATCTTAAATTCAAGATTCTTTGACTAGTGCTAGCTGCTTTGCTACTCCATTTGGAAAGATTATAAGCTTCTGTGCTGACTGACTCTGATATTCATTAGAGAACTTTCTGGGCAAACACAATCAGTGAGAGACAAAGGTTTAGCCATATCATTTGAGTGCTATTAGGAAGACTTAAACAATGTTGTCTTTCAGTCGCTATCTTTTGAGAGTTTTGTACAACTATGGGTAATTCTGGGATTCTTGTTGGGAGCCAGCCAGAGAATAGGCCCTGAGCAGGTTATAAAGGGTCAGAGGTTCTCCTGAAGTGTTTTTTAATAATAAATGTAGCTGTGTAATCATTTGGTTAACTTGTTATTCAACCAGTGCAGAGCAGTCTTTGGCCTTAAATCCAGCTTAGCATGTTGATATATTTTGGTTGCATAGAGCTACCAGCAAGATGACTCTCATTTGACATATTCAGCCATTTGGAAACTTAGATGTTCAGAAACTTATTTACGTTCAGCATGAATGTTAGGGTATGCAGTCATTTGAAAAAATAAAATAGGTATTCAGAATTAGGAAAGAAAAGAATCTGGTTGACTTCTGGCAAGTGTTTTAGTTATCTGCAGAGTATACACCTCGTCAGTATAAATAGGGAGTGCCTGTATAAACATTCTTGTTTCGCCTGTTCCACATAATAGTTTCTTGTATCATATTTCTTTTGACCTCACTATCTGAAACCAATTACAGGAGATCCATTTGGGCTGCATCTATTTTCATAAGAAGCCCAGGCAGCAGTGTTTTTCTCAGAGATGAATATCAACATCAAATATCCTTCTGAGTGCTTTGTTATTTATGTTTCAGAGAGATTTTGTAGCCTTCAGCTCTCAAGAATGTGTCACGCTGTGCTGTTTATACATTGACGATATTAATGGGCATAGATGTCATTTTTCATTTTAACGTCTCAAATGCAACAGGCTGATAGGTTAAACATTCCTGGTTTTAAAGGAAGGATATGAGTGACATCTGTTTCCTAAAAATACACATATATTTAATTTCTAAAAAACAGAGTAATAAGCTTACCATCTTTAGGTGACAGCTTTCACTTTATTAAAATGGTAAAACTTTAAAAATAATTTTGAATCATGCTTCGATCAAACAGAAGGGTTTGGAATACAATATTAAAGGAAGTTATATCTCCTAGTAATATTGCCAACAAACAGCAAAGTCTACCGCAATTTATCGACTTTAATAGTGTGAGTTATATGCAATTATTTTCATTTCTGTTCTGCTTATGTTTTAGCTATGCCAAAGCTTCGTAGTAAATATTAAGAAGTACTGTTCCCAATAAATATTTTACTAGAAGACACAGTGGGTTCTGAAAACCATATGCCCAAATTTTCCTTCCTATATAGCCATTACTTAAAGCATCATAATGATTTTCATTTACGTAATTAAAATAATTTCTAATCCTCAGTTCTTTTTATTGCTTTTGTCTACTTTGGATTTTTTAAATAGTTTTACTAATTCAGATAATTAACGAAAAATTCCTACTAAATTTGAAACAAGTGTTATTGGGAACTAGATACAATTTTGAGTGCCATAGAATCTGTTCTTTCTACACCTTACTTGAGGTGGGACTCAACATAAATTTGATTTGTCAGATTTATAAGCATCTGTTATTTTGTCTTCTTTACACTGTTTTGATATCATGAGTTAGTGTCAGAGAAATCTATAAATGATACATGGGATGGGTGTTTACTGGAAGTGTAGATGTTAAACTATGAATTTTGTAAAATACTTTCAAGTTGTCAATTTATTTTGCAAAGATTTAATAGCAGCAAATGAATTTTTAGAATTATTGTTTTACAATCTCATGATCTCCACTTATGAATAATGTCAGTAATAATGCTTTGAAATTAACAGTATTTCTGAGAGTTGTTTACCGTGTAGCAAAATGTAAAGTTAAGCAGCACACTTGGAGGAAAAAATACTATATGATGACTGTTCTAAGAACAAAGGCTGACAGTGATTTCTCCTTATGAGTTTTAAATCATCTCTGATCTCTTGAAATTGTTTTCTGTTCTTCTTCTATCTCCTGTGTTTACAATAATCTAAACTGCCACAATAAGATCACTGAAGTATTCAGGTAGTCATCATTTATAAGACATTCTGTATTAAAAGATAAGCCTTTACTCCTTTAGAGATATCCCAACCAGCACATATGAATCAAAATAGTTTAAGTAGTAGAGCCTTTTATGCAAGCATATCCTGTTGTGCTGCCTTGCTTTTTCATGAAGTGTGACTCTTTTTGTAGTTAGCTGTAGGAAGTCATACTTTCTTAGGCTCATTCCACAGGAGTATGCTAGCCACAATTTGAAATCAGTCTAGATTAAATCTAAGCTACAGCAGGCTATGATTCTCTGTTTTTCAAGTACTGTAAATGTACAGATTTACCGGATGTTTACTTGCTTGTTTTATTGTATTGATATGAAGACACTGCTGCTGAGGAAGATTAGGATTTCTGCAACTGCCAAAAATAAAAGATTATTGTGTCTATGTTTTTTTTTTTCCATTTCCTCTTACTCCAGATCTCTGCTCTCATTCTCCTGGCAGCATCACCCCAAGTGGTGAGGTTAGTTTTCCTCTGCTGTCTCATGAATTCAGGAGTGCAGTAGTTCTCTTGCTTCCATTCAAGTTTTCCTTTTGGAGATCACTAGAGATTAAGGAATAAAAATTTGCCACATATCTTCTGTTGGTGTTTATAATCTATTTTTGCTTCAACCACTGCAAGAAGTTGGGTACCAAATTCTGTTGCCCCTGAAATCAACAGATACATTTAACTCTGATCTCAGGTGGAGAAGTACTGTCCTTAAGAACTGTGAGTGCAGAAGAGATCATGCCCCCAGTGGTTCCTTGGTAACAAAATATTTTAAGTGCACTTTTAAATATGTTAACTTTTTGTTTCTTTTTGGCAGAGAGAAGATAGTTCTGTGTGTCTCATTGCTTAGGTTCAGACGAATGTATACTCTTTGTGTAGCTGACCTGTAATTACTTGAGAATTTGATGAAACAATACAGGGATTGTTGTGGGAATGTCTCCAAATGTTAAAAGTCTGCTCTGCAAACTTTGTACCAGGGCCTTCTGTGGGGAGACAAATCAATGTTGTGTGGAGATGGTACTAGTGCATTCACTTTGTTTACTTTGGTTTTCTATGTCTGCCTCCCTTCTCAGAAAACTTGCTTGGAGCCAGACTGTAGCAGCCCTCTCTCTGTCTTTTCATAATTGATCAGGGGATGACTGCCTTCCCTGAGGGTTAAGACGTGGCAACTTTTTCTGTTTGCTCAGCATCTCAATGCAGTAGTTCAAACATTGTTCACACCAGCTGGCAGTGTAATGCCATATGCACATCTTGTCAAAGCAACTGTTGTCATGGATACTAGAAACTATCTTAAAAACCAGCTCATTTGAGTCTAATCAAAATTGTACCTTTCTTTATCAGTTGAGAATCTTTATTATTTTAGGGAACATTGATCAAATGGCATTTGTTGCAGTACATTCCATCTGCAGTAGGTTTTAATAACAGAAATAATAGTGTGATGTATTGTAAAGCTATAACTGCTATTTATTGAGCTGATTTTTCTAAGGGGAAAAAAATAGTTCTCCAGGTAGTTTCAGTGGAAATGTTTTGAATCACATTTTTTGGTTTTGCCTTTTTTTTTTTATTTCTAAATAAGTACCACTTTATAACACTTGACATTTTAGAAATAATTTTATAGGGAAAAATAATACAGATTAGCATTCTTTGGGTAGGTAGAATGTTTGTTTACATTTCATATGTTTAACTGTATTTGGCTGAGTTGGAATGAAAATGTAAAATAAATGAAAACATCTTCTATTTTGATTGGTATACTGTCATCCCTGAGCCTGATCTGGTTGGTTGAGTAATAATTTCTTTGTTCTCTGATTTTCCTAAGAATGCAAATTAAAACCACTCATTTTTATTTGGCATTAAAACTGTACTCCTTTTTTTTGTCAAAGGAGAGGTTTCTCCTTGAATTGTAAGTACAAAAAGTGTTTTTAATCTTCAATGAATATCCTTATTAATTCACTTTCAAGATAATCTGATGTTGATTTGTCAAATTTAATTACAGCTTCTGGTAACACTTGAAGTCTACTTGCTTTTACTTCAAATTGTAATACGAAAATGCAAATTGAATGATAATTTGCAAGGGAGTGGGCATTTTAGTTGAACACTCAAAGACAAGTTCCTTGTGGAAATGAGGCTATTGATGCAGTTTATGATTTTTCCTCTTCAAGCACTTCAAACAAATTAACTTTATTTCCTGCAGGATTTCATGTACATCCATAAATTCTAGTGAAGTCTTATATATGCACTTTCAGAATATTTTTTTTAATGTTTCAACTAAAAAAAAACAACCCTGAAGTCTGAAATGTAGCAAATACAAATCGAATAGGAGGGGATTTTGTTCATTCAATTGGACTTTTACCTAAAATTAGCAACGAGTAACTGATTTCTTTCTAGGAATTTGTTGAATTTATTTACTTTTTTTTTTTTTTTTTTTTTAACTTTTAGGCACTCCAGGCAGCGAGGCAGCTGCTTTTACAGCAACAGACAAGTGGACTGAAATCTCCTAAGGGCAGTGAGAAACAGAGACCGCTGCAGGTTAGTGAAGTCTCCTTGCTTTTGGGACCTTAATGTCAGGGAAGAGTGCGGAGCTGGCTGACACGTGCGGGGTGTGTGGCAGTGCCTGTCCTCCAAGCCGTGTGTGTGCATATTCACATGCTGCTGCTAACTTCACAGGGAAAAACCACTGCAGGATACAAAAGCCTTTTGTGGCTGTACATGCTTAAAAGGTCTGAGACTAGGTCTGAGTTCAGTAACTGTGGTACATTAATTCTTTATAGACATGTTACAGGATTGGTATATGATTCTTATACGTACATGGTTTAAGTTGTAAAAACATGTTAAGACTAGGAGCAAAACAGTATCTGTGAAAAAACAGAGAAAAGCTAAATACCTCATGGCTACTATACCTAAATGACAGAGAAGTGTTCAGAAACTTACCAACACAAGTGCATGAAATTATGAAAGCTGCTTCTGCCATTTTGGAAAAAAAAACATATGTCATGAAATTTCACATTAGGATGTTGTTGGGCTTTAGATTGTGAATGAGTAAACAGAAGTTCTGCTATTGAATAGTTATTTTAAATGCATGAGTAAAAACATAAAGAGAGTTTTATTCCTTAAAAATTTTATCAGTATGGTATTTTTATGAGGTATTAATCATTTATTCTTAATGCAGAGTTCCATATCAAATAGCATTCTGCTGACAAAACTTGTTCTCTCTTGTATATAGACCAATATGGGTGCTTAACTGCTGAATTGTATTTTATTGCAGACAATTTTATTTTTTCAGGAAATTAAAAAAGTATAAATCCTAGCATTCTCTTCCTCACATCTATTTTTCTGGGTGTGCATTTATTCTCTCAGGACTTCCCCTGTTTTCTAATGGAGTAGGGTGTTTTTATCTCATTTTTAGTTTTTGTCATGCATAATGGAGGACCCCAGGCACTAGAATGTATTTTTTTTCTCCACCAGGGAAATGTGAAATTTGTTCACTTGTGCAGTTTCTGAATGTGATTCTCATTGTCTCCTGTTCTTTGCGAAACTTGGTACAGCAGTGATGGACGCAGCAAATAGTTCCACATTCCTGATCATCTCTCTTCAAATACACTTTTAAGGTTTTATTTAGGTGCTCAGAACCAAACAAGAATTTAGGAATATGAGTAAAAAAAATTGAAAAAAGGAAAACAGGACATGATGGCATCCTGCCATACTGTAGTTGTAGTCCATTCGTGGCTAAGTCCTGGGACCCTCTCAACTTCCCACTCTTCACCCTTGACTTTGCTTTGTAAGTGCAAATTCACATTTGCTTTGTATCAAATATCTTCTGCACTGAAGGCACATAAGAAGAGTAGCCGTAAAGGTAGAAGCTCATGATCTGTGTGGGTTTTTTAAGTTTTTAAAGTGGAATTAGTGACCTTGAAGGGTTGAACTATGAAAATTATTTATTTAATGAATATTGTGAAAGTTCTTCATTTTTCTAGCTCCTTCTTCTGAAAGGTAACATGGGTTGTGTAAGGACTGTAGAAGATCCATCCAACCCTATGTTCTGTCTCTAAATTGGCCAGGACCAGGCAATAAGGAAAGTATATGAAACAAGCTGAAATAGTGGTATTTTCCCAATATATGTTTTCCATATTTTTTCTTACTTTAATCCTCCACCTTTTAAACCAGCACAGTCCAGGAGCTACTGACTTCTCTTTTCACATTCTCCACTCATTCACAAACTTTCTTTTCAAGGTTAAAGAAGTCTGGGGGTGTTCTGTTTGTGGTAGGCATTGTTGAAATGATAGAAAACGATGTTTGGAGGCAAAGAGAAAACCCAGAGGATGATGAGATGAAGAGAGGGAGTCTTGTGCTTTTATGCTCTTAAAACACTAACTAAGGCCTGGTGCCCTTTAAATGCTAGGGCTTGGTGTGTTGGTGCTGTATCACTTGTTTCCCAGGAGGCATCAGCATCTTATGAGTCACACTTGAGAGGCAGGAAGAAATAAATCAATCAAATAATTTTATTTTCAGAACTGTTATATGTGCCCTAAAGTCTGGATTATTGCTTATGTTTCCAACTTTTTCTTTCATCATCAGTGTGTACATAGTGTCTCTTATTGGCCTTGAACACTTCATTTGGTTCATTTTTAAAGGAGAGGAAAAATGGAATTTGCTCCCAGACTTTGGTTTTATGTATCAAATACCATGTAAATTCAGGTATGAGCACAAGCTACATTAAAATTTTCTTTTTTAGTGAAAAGAATGTATAAAGGTTTTGGACATGAGTCCTTTGAGCTTTTCTACTTCTGTCTCTTACTGTTCATTGCTCATCATGTAGTGGGAACTCACATTTTGATCATCATGTTGCCTGTTTGACCAAATACTGTCATAAAATTGTACAGCATTATTATTTTCTCATGGCAAATTTGATGATAACTTTAGCCAAAATCTTCTAGCAGTAGAAATTGCTAAATTTGTATAAGCTTTATAAGACAAAATTGAAGGTTATAAGGCTGAAATCCTTCTGTTTGTGATTGAGTAAACAGACTTCCCCAATATTTTAAAATTCTTTTAAATTAGTGCATATCTAATTTCCTCCATTTCAGAGCAATTTTACTAATCTGACAACTGTGGATATGTTAGAATAGATTTATAAATGTAGTAGAAATGCAATAAAACCTTTAAAACTAGCTCACACATCTGCAAGTAAATGTGGCTATTGGGTAAGCCTTGCCATGCATCTTGTGCTCTGTAGTTTGATGTAAAATATTCTATTGTTCCATGAGACAAAGAGGAAAAAAAATTATATTTATTTTAGTGGCCATCTTTTTGGGGGGAAAGTAGCATATGGTGGTTTTATGTATGTTCTCTTTGTTGTTTCATAATGTGTCAAGTATTTTAGTGACTTACAGCACCTACTAGCTAATCAGCAAGTTGAAAGCTGATTGAAGAAACCTTCAAACTTTGCAAAAAAGAGGGTGTTGGGTAAGTCGTCATGTTCTACTGTGCTTTACTGAGGGAATGGCTTTAGGGGAACTGCTGAAATTTTCCTAGAATAATTTGAGTGTCTTTTGTATCCTCATGAAAAGCCTTTACAAATGTACCACTAGCTATGTGATCTATTGTAAAACTGCAGAAGTTTTTGTTTTAGTTTCTAGTGCAAGAGTTACATTTAACTAGTAGTTATCCTGTATTTTCAGGGACAGGAGGCTTATATTTAGATTGCATGTTAACAGAATACCTGCAAAAATTGCCGTTTGAGATAGACGCTTGTCTTGATCTACTATTACTTTCATTTACATTTGTCTGGGTTTCACACTGCAGATGGCATAACCATTAGCATGTCTTATGTAAAACAGAAGAAGAAAAACATCCCTTTTGACAAGCTTGAGTACCAATTGTGATAGTGATTTTACTTTCATGTATAGATATTAGAATAAATGTATTTGAAACATGTTTATATATGCCATTCATTACACTGATGCACCAATTGAATGGACCCAATCAGTACATACATTGATTAATGACATATTGCAAAATAGCTATGGAGGGTTTGTGATCAGAGTTGAGGGCGATGTTAACCTGAATATGATGAGATAATAGCATTTACTATTTTACTGTGCATCCAGTAAAATATTGCTGTAGTAAGATTAAGATTTTTGTAGTGCCATTTTTTGTTTCAGAATATTTTTCTTTTCTGTAGAATTGGTTATAATGGTTATCCACAGTGAAGCTTACTAATTGCTTTCAAGGATTTCTCTCCTTATCACCAAATTTCCATAGTAGGCATAACAGGAAAAAATGTCACCTTGGCTCTTAGAACATGTAGTTCCTTTTCCTGGGGCAGAAAGTTGCTGTCCTTAGAACCACTGAAGAACCTGGTATCATCTAGCTTGAGTTTTAACACTGGCAGCTTTATTTTCATGTAGCATTTACAGTCATGAGCAAGAGGTGGGGTTCTTCAAGAACTGTGAGAGCGCAAGCATAACTCAAAGGTAAATGCTGTCAATTTTCTGCCATTGGTGAATATTCATGTACAGCATTGCAATTATTTCCCTTCCAGGTAGGCAGACTTTATGCTTAGACCAATCTGTCCATGATTACACATACTATTGTTGTCTGCATAGATTGGTGATATGCACAGTTATAATTCTATTTGTTTGTCTAGTTGTTTCTATTTCCAGTAATGTCTCTAAAGGAGTCATTTTTTTCACAGAGTCAGACTGTGAACTTTATGTCAATGAGAATAAATAGATAATTATCTTCAGCCCCCTAGTTTAATATATCTACAATGAATTGGTTAGATATTTTTTCCTTCAGGCTAGGAGATTTGTTGTTTCAACATCAGTACAAATGCACTCTATAAGAGGATGGCATGTAATGAAATCATGACTCCTGGAATCAAAGGGTTAAGCTCAGTGTGTACCAAGCCAGTTGTATAAATATCATGCTGTATGGAGTGTTGAGTTGTTATGGTAAGCTTTGTTTATTTAGCATAAGCACTTCACTGAAGTGTAATAATTTGATAAAATTTGGGAAATGCATACACTTAAGTTTAATTACTTAATTTTTATTTCATTGGTGAATACCATCAGAAGAACCATTTTTTTTTTAAAGACACTCAAAATGCAAAAATTTAGCATGAAAGCATATTCACAGTCTCTTTTAACCCACTCTCCTTGCTTTACTCTCTTCTAGTTTGGTCATCTCCCTTTGGATCTTCATATGGGCCTGAGTTTAAAATTCATTGCACATAATAAATAAGCAAACATATCATTAATATTGTAACCTTAAGTTACTTTTTTTAAACATATATAAGGACTTGATGAGAGATGAGAAATAGGGAATGTGGGAAAAAAGAAGCAAACCCCACTGCTTTTAAATTATATCCTCTGATTTAATGCACTTTGACTTCAACCGTGCATGCTTAATATCAGTCAAAAAGTGCCATTTTAAAAACAGAAGAAAAAAACTTGTTATGGTTGGAACTTAGAGAGTTTTCCTTGCATTACATTGAACAGAAATAGAAATAAATCAAACTGGTTTAAAACTCTTTTTTCATAAACTGCATGTTACATATTTCTGTTTATCTAATGCATGCTGTTAAGCTTAAGAAGTAGGAGGATTTTGTACATGGTAGAAAACACTGATATAGAAAGATGCAAATGCATAATATGTAGTGTAGAGGAGAGTAGTGATAAACAGTCTTTCTCCCTCTCGAGTATAATTCTAGAGGAAATGTGTGGCCTACATCTAAGCAAACATTGAGGCTTGGGGTAAATTAAATTTGGAAGATAGCTGCTGGAAAATCTTAAGTCCCATTTTCCCTTGTAAGTCTGTTTGGAGGAATATGCAGTTATCCTCTGACGTGCAGAAATTTGCATCAGTAATACCCACTCTAAAGACAAGGATAACCCCAAGAGATGGAAAGAAGGCAAGGAGTTATTTTTACGTAAGGTGTAGGGGGAAGGAAAAGGAGAAATATCCATGTTCAGGCTTATATGGTGTAGAAAACAGGAGTTCCATTAAGGAAGAGGTTTAAATACAATAATAAAGAAAAAAAAACTCAGGACATTGTTTCTTTAATTTACAGTGGAAGTGTCAGTGCCACAAACTTGCTGGGAAGTTCTTACTTATATAGATAGAACTTGCTCCAAAGACTTACATCCTGTCTTTGACAAGCTTTTCTACTCATGAAAACCCATATTTTGCATCATGTTGCTGTTAAACCTTCTAATAACAGATTCACTTTAAATCACATTTTACTCTGAACACTTTCAGTATTACAAAAATACATCTACTAAGAAAATGGCACTAGTTAGTATGGTTTGCTTTTTAGTTTAAAGTATATCTGCATCACCCTGTGGTGTTATCTCTTATTGTCATTTTCAGGATATAAATAATTCCAACTAACCTTATGTGTGATCTTTGTAACATGGGAAAATTTTAAGTAGCACTTTTCTAACAGAATTTAGCACATAATAGACTCATCTATATCTAATGGAAACAAAAAACCCACAAACAACTAGCTGATGCAGAGATCACCTCTTAATCCTGACAACATACTTGTAATAGTATAAAATATTTTGGATTCAGAGGAAAGTATTATGCAAGTTCTGTTTATAGGTATTGAATGTGCAGAATACTAATTAGGATTATTATATGATCAGCGATTTCAAGAGGCATTTTAATGTTGAACACATGTCTGTGCAGAATCTGATGTGTCAATGTGTTACTATGACTGTCCAGGAATTATCACCTGCATCACTGGAATGTCTTTCCCCCTTCTCTTTTGTTGATTCTGGTACTTCTGGAGAACAAGGAGTAGAAGGAGAACACACAGTCCAGTTCTTCATTCAGATTCAGAAGGACGAACCTTCAGAGACAGTGTCTAGGTCTTTTCAGAGCAGCTTTTATATGGCAGACCAGCAAACTTATCCTTCCCCAGCAGCAGAATGTGCAGCCTGTCTGACACCAGGAAAAAATGCTGTGTATGGGATGAGTGGACTGTTTTTTTATGTTCTGAACTATAGGAATCCCCAAGGACTACTGAGAAGTTGATTTGCCTTCTTGAGCAGCTGGAAAGCTCTGTCCCCCTGCTGTCCCTCCTAGCACAGCCAGCACACACGGCTGCGACCGCTCCTCTTTGGGCTGTGTGAGTGGTCCCACTGCAGAGCTACAAGGTGGAGGCTCCCTTGAGCCACTTCTCCAGGCTCTTGCAACAGGTTGGATCAGCCTCATTTTCTTACCAGCTGGCTCATTGCCCAGAAAAGCTCATGAAGAGCTGAGAGGGAAAGTGTGAATGGTTCCCCACTCAGTGTGCAGCTCTATTAATAGGTCTGCTCCCAGGCAGGGCCCTAATTATGCCAGTTTAGGATCACACCACTCAAGCAAGGCTCTCCTGATACTCTTGAATTTGAAAAACACATTAGTGTACGTCGATTTAGAAATTACCAAAGCAGAAAAAGCAAGTAAACAAAATATTCTATGAATGCTCTAGATGGGGGGTAGATATTTCAGAGCTTTTTCTAGTTAATTTGTTTTTAAGGAAAGTCCCAACC